>NC_135694.1:1016771-1079994 GCF_964276395.1 Gasterosteus aculeatus | reverse complement strand
CTTTTCCACCTCTCTCTCCTCCCCCCTATCCTCCTCTTCCACCTCTTCCCTCCTCCTCTGCCTCCTCCTCCTCCTCCTCCTCCCCCTCCTGCTCCACCTCTCACCTCTCCACCTTTTCCACCTCCTCCTCCCCCTCCTCCTCCTCCTCTTTCCCCTCCTCCCCTCTTCCTCCCCCTCCTCCTCCTTCTCCTTCCCTCTCCCCTCCTCCCCCTCCTCCCCCTCCTCACCTTGGAGTCGGCCACCCGGCCAGACCCAGCTCCTGGATCAGTTTGTCGACCTTCTCCTCCTTCTCCTTCTGAGAGACGGAGCCGCAGCCTCAGCGCGGGGCGGAGAAGCGGAAGTTCTCCCTGACCGTCAGAGTCCCCATCACCACGTCGTCCTGGAGACGACAGGCCGCCATCAGCCGCGCGCAGGAGAACCTGGGGGTCTCTCAGAATGAATCACAGCGCCGATCGAGGCCCCCCGTCCAACCCACCTGCTACCACGTGATCCAGACAGACCACTTGAAGTTCGCAGGCTGGTGAGCTCCGTCGATCAAGACCTCTCCCGACAGACCAGCAGGGTCCTTCCGGGCCGCCAACACATCCAGGAACCTGGAGGACGCGAGAAGGCGAGAAGGTGAGAAGAACGTGCAGGAGGTCCCATAAAGAGCGTCGACTCGCAGAGCCGAGCAGCAAAACCTGCAAAACGTGTCCCGAAAAGACAGAGACGGTGAATCCGAACCAGAACACTCACGATGACTTCCCACTTCCTGTGGCGCCCATGATGGCGTTCAGGACCGGGCGCCATGGCCCCACTGGGGAGAGAGAACGTTCATATGAGAGGTTTGTTTCCTGCGTGTTTACAGGACACCCTGAATAAAGTATATTAAACAATCATGTCGCTTATCGTTTTATAAACCAACTCTAATACGCATTTTTTAAAGACAAAGTATCACTTTCGTGTTTTTTATGATAAAAGTCAGAGTAAAGTAAACTTCCTTCTTACAGTCACTCAGTCTGAATGAAGGTGAATATGAATGTACGACTGGCGGCTAGTTAGCTAGCTTAACATAAGTAGGTGTTTCGTGGTTTGCAAACAGAGTAAATTACGACATTTCAGTTTTGCAATAGTTTGATGGAACTTTTCTTTTTTGCTGACTCGAGATTTTATTTTCCTCACATGACGCTGCAGCTTTCTCCGTTTCCCCCTTTTGTTTCTACTTCACACTTTCTTCAGAACTGAGAGTTTTTGGGGTTTTCTGACTATAAACGATTACATCACAGTTTTTAACAACCACAGTCAGGTGGTTTATTTTCATCACGCCGCAAACATTAATTTACATATTTTTCTTCCTGTACTCATTTGCTTGTTTTAATTTGACTACACTTGTTCCATATTTTGTCTTTTTTCAACACAATCGTACATCAAGTGTCGATGTGTGGGGACATTAAACATAAAATGTGATATTGAGTCAAATTAAAGCAACCTGATCCCACTTTCGTAACCAACTTACTTTAAGCAATACTTGAAAAATAATCACGATTATGTGGTTCACGACAAAATAATATCAACTCAGTGACACAAATGCTCTGGCTGTCCAGATGGGGGTCAGAGCAGAGTCCACCTCCCCGTATCCAAGCTGAGTAAGCAAAGCCAATGTCTAACGGCCTGCCGGCCCTCGGTGACAGATTAACAGATTCTCACCCTGCGGTCGGGTCTCAGGCGCCTACTGGCGGCACCGAGATACATTTTCATAGAAAGATTAAAGATGTCAGCAGAAAGACGCCTTGTAAATAATGTGTGGTTTAGGAGAAAAGTTCCCTCCAAGAACCTCCAAGCGAAGCTTCGGCTTTGCGTCGGGTCAATGATTACACCGGACAATAAAATACCGCAGATAACGCCTCTACAAACGCACAAACTCATCTTTGGCACACAATTTTATAGCGTTTTCATAATGTTTCACGGCATCATAAACAAAGACTTTGAACGTTTTCATAATGCTTTGTGACATAATTGAAGGCTGGAGGGGTTTGTGGTCAGGAAGGAGGTCAGACAGCTGTACACAGCTGTGGACGCACACTCAAACAAGTTTAATGGGTTCATCCTCTGGAAGCCGTGACTACCGAAGGTTTGCAGCAGTTCGTTGAACAAACCATAAGACGTTGTCATTGGTATGTGGTATGTGTAGTAATTTGAAGGTGGAGGTCAGTCGATTTAATCCCTCAGAGTGGACCCAGAGCAAAAGTCAGAGCACCACCACATTCAGTGGGATTCATCCTCTCACGACCACGAATGCTCGTGTTTAATACAAAGGTTACGTGGTAAATGTTTCAGACATCTCAACGTCTCTACAATTAGCCAGACAGCATTTCCCCCGCGGCTTCCTGCCTTTGTCCCAGCGAGTTGGTTCAACCTGAGGCGCTTCTGTTTTCTCAGGTGTTTGTCACAGAGGAACAGTGAGTTTCTCTCGACAAAGAACACCTCCTTCCTCCGCTCGAGGCCTTGATCGAGTCCTGTTTACCTTCCTGGTGTCCTGCTGTTGGCACGTAGGCGAACAAAACGCACACTAACTGCACAGTTTGACGAACTCGGGGGAAAACTTAAACTTCTCAAAGGGGTGGAACTTGCTTTGGTGGATCTCGGAGGTTCGGAGGTCTCTATTGGTGCACAATACCCTGAAACGGAGAACCACCTTGTTTTCGTTGAGTCGGTCCTGTTTCTGCAGGAGCACAGATTCCTGCCACTGGGGATGTAGACGATGTTTCTTTTATTTAAGTATTTTATAGCATTTGGCAGTAATATCAATGACTTTCAATGGAATCAAGAGTATCAGTGGATTTGCTCTGCGGGGGTCGAGGCAACAACGAGCTAATACCTTGACTTACGTTCACACCATCTTTAAGTATTTCTGACAACAAGGATCCACAGTCAATTCAAAATGGTGGAATTGATTTTATAATTTTACTAAATGCGTCAAACAAATGTAGTTATATTAAAAGAGTGTAAACTTCTCCCCAAAATATAAGTCACGTGACAGGAGTCAATGAGGTGATTTTTTACCGTTAGCAACCCAGCTAGCAAGTTCACGAAAGCTCTGGCTCGTCGGTGAGTAGTTGCCACGCGATTAACCTCCGAGAGGTTGGTGTCAAAGTGCCTGAAGCGACTTTACTGAAATTAATGTGGTTTATTTCAACGACTCAAGGAACCTTGGATTGACATTTTGTCCGGGGTGGTCGATACGGTCGACGGGAACCAACGCGGCAGGGATTTTTTTTTATTTTGGCGTGAGAAATTGGATGTGTGGCGGGAGTGTGTGACTAGAGACCGAAATGAGTGGCTGTCACGCTCGATGCGTGACACCTGAGACCCCCGCAACAAGCGCTCACTGACTTGAGGTCGACGAGGATGTCTTTGGTCGTGCCCTTCTTCCGACACAGGCAGCTTCCTCCCTGCACCACCTTGTACTCGATGTTGTGGAAGCTGACGGTGGCGCCTTGGCGCTGTCGGCCCGCACCTGCAACCTGAGGAACGATTGAATTTACCCTGGAAGCCGACGTATAATAAATAACTCTGGTGACGTTTGAGAGCGCAGGAGGCAGGAAGGTACCTGACGTTTAGAGGCTCCATTCAGCCCGAGCTCCATCGCCTCCTGGGTCTTCGACATCTTCCACCTCCTCCTGAAAATAGAAGAAACGTTTCTATAAGCCTTTCAACTTTTTTCAAGCGAGCTAAGCTTGAATTGCTTTTATTTGCGTAATTATTATAAATTAAGAAGGAAAAAGTGTTTTATTCTCACTACTTAGTCTGTCAGCTTTGACTAAAAATGTAAAACGAGTCCAATAAGAGTTCCGTTAGCTTAGCGAATTCTGTTATCTAACCAAACAGGAACTGTGTGAAACCTTTATTCAAGCTATTAAAGCTTCATTTATACACTTTTTTATACAGCGCCCCATTCATTTTATTGGATTTCTTAATATTCACTCTTGTTCCCAAAAGAAAAAAGCTAAAGAACGGATCGTAGCTACGTTATTTATGCTAACGTTAACCGCTAATTTGAGCATACCCACATGCTCAAATTAGCAGTGGGTGAGTGTTAGCGTACCGCTGAAGCAAAGGAGCCAATAAAACTACATTATTTTTTGCGGTCAGATATCACTTTAGAAGTAAAGACGTAATCTTAGATTTTATCTGTGGATGAAGATCGTGTGAGTAGATGAAAAGATCCAGAAATTAACTTCTGAGCTTTGGACGTTTTCCAATGAACAAAAATACAAATTACTTCTTTCTTTTCAACGAAGACATTGCTCATTGTTACATTTAGAGCTTATTGCCTGTTCGTCTGGCATCAAAGTAAAAAACTCAAATGACTCAACACCTCAAACCCCAAATATCTACAAAATATTTCTGTTTTTCAGATATTTTAACAAAAGCTGACGATGTGGTTTTTACTTCTTTCGGCAGTTTAAACCTTTAATTGGTTTCTCGGCTCTTTAAATCAGCTGAAAATAGCTGATCTAATGAGGCTAAAAAATCATTTCCAGGTTGTCTGACCTTTGACCTTAGTGTTAAATTTCCTGAAAATAAAAATATCTGAGTCCAAAGCAAATTTATTTGACTTCCCTTTTCTGTCCTAAAAACTACACCACTCAGCAGTATTTGAAGTAGTAGTCATATCTTGAAGTAAATGTGGAAATACGACATTGTAGAAATACTGTACTTTTATACTTATACTTACGTTTTAAAGTGTTTTAAGTAAAAGTACAAAAATAAGAAATCTTGGTGACAAATTTGAAACAAATCATGCAAAATGGTGAATTCCCAAAATATGATATATACTATTATAGTATTATAAGGTATATATTAATGTATAAATCACTTTTAATGTAGAAGCTGTTACATACCTCCCTCATCATAAAGTTTCCCCTTATTCTACACAGCAAAGTTGTTATCATCTGAATCTCCAAAGCAAACTAGTGAGTAAAGCAGTTGAATATATAACAAGGGCGTAAAGAATGATATCTTTGGCTGTGAAATAAAGTAAAGAAAGAAGCAGAGAAAGAAAAGTATTTAAAAGTGAAGTGAATGTACCTTTTGGGCCTTTCCGGTCTCCCTCTACCTGAACCAGATGTGGAACAATCCCTGCTCACCTTCAGATTTACCTCTTTGCAGGACATGACTGGAGCGAAAGAGTTTAATGCTCACCTGCTGAAGTCCAGGTGTCAACAGAGCCAGAGGACCACCAGACCAGAGGACAACAGAACCAGAGGACCAGCAGACCAGAGGACAACAGAACCAGAGGACCAGCAGACCAGAGGACAACAGGACACTTCCTATGGACAGAGAGTTTGTTCAGAGTCAAGCCTTGTTTTTATGACTGAGGGCTGATAAGAGAAGTAGAGGGAAGAGCAGCAGTGAGTCTCTCTCTCTCTCTGCCGCTCGTTTTGTTTGATATTCATCGAAAGTGATCTTTCTCGCGACATCTTGTGGATCAACGTGAGCAGCGCAGCCCGAAGGACTCAGATCTCGCGAGAGTTGAGCCCCGCGGCGCTCTGCTCGCGTTTTACCGCTTCACCAGCAAGCTGCTGAAAAGGTGCTTCCAGTCCCAGAAAGTCTCTCAAACCTGCAGGTAAGAGACGCCGATGAAGCTCGCGTCGTGCTGACATGTTACATCGCGTACACGTTATCTCATATGAAGCCGTTGAGGCATTTTTGCTGAAGTTTACGCTCGTTTCTCTCGTGTTCGGTTAACCATAGACATATACTGTATGCAGTTAACCATAGACATAAATGCAGTTAACCATAGACATACATGCGGTTAGTATATTTATACGTGCATGTGTGTATAAATATGTAATTATGTATCTAACGTTATATATCTATATATGTAGTAGTAGTTCTTCTGCTCTATTAAGTTCTCCTCACAAGTTGAAGTTTGGACTAAACTGCAAATATATAACAGCAGTCACGGTTTGACCTTTGAACTTGCTGGTTATGATTAAAAACCAGACATACTGTTGTGAATGACATACTTTGTTTACCCGTCATGAGCAGTGATGTTTGTAGGTGTGATTCTGCTTTGTGACCAGCAGGTGGAGCCTCTGCTGGAGTCTCTTCTCAGCGTGACACTGACAGCGTGTCATCATTCTCTCTCTCTGATGGTACGTTGTGGTTGCCCTGGCAGCCAGCAGAGTCACGCTACGTGTGTGTGTGTGTGTGTGTGTGTGTGATTGGCACACACACTCACGGAGTCAGGAAGCACTGCTGCTACCAGATAGTGGAGGTACACGGACACACACTTTGAAATGCACCCCGATGAGCATGTTTGCAAGTCCTCTCAAATAGTGTGTGTGTGTGTGTGTGTGTGTGTGTCTGTGTGTGTGTGTGCGTGTGTGTGTGTGTGTGTGTGTGTGTGTGTGTGTGTGTGTGTGCGTGCCGGATGAGCAGGATGACAGTGGTGTGTTTCCGTGGCGACTACCCTCTACCTCCACGACCGGATTCAAGTCACCGCTTACCACCAAGAGGAACCGACCACGCACGCTACAGTAAGTGTGTGTGTGTGTGTGTGTGTGTGTGCGTGTGTAAATGTCTCTGTAAAAAGTTGTCTGGAGTGGATTTTTGGCGTTTCATTACTTGCAGGATATTTCGTTTTTGTTGTTTTTGCTTTAATTTGTGCCAAGCGGGCGGGGAGGGGGAGGGGCTTGTCTCCATGGAAACCAACCGAGCCATTTATTGCCACCATCCTCCGTGCAAGAACTAACCACAGTTTCTGGTCGGTGCTTGTTGTGGAAGTCTCACATTTCTTATCTGATGATTCATCATATTCTGTCTCCACGCGGCGGCTGCGTGAACTCAAAATAAACAGGTTTCCTTTTGACCGGATTGCGACAGATGGACAAAACGAGATGCCGATTGGTAAATAGTCTCAAGTCGTGTTTTGTTATTTCTCGCCGCGAGCCGACAGGTAATTAACTTTTAAAACACTTGTTTTCTGAACGGAGTTTGGCTCCGTCGGTGCTACGCTATGCTAACATTGTGGCAGCTTCATGAGCACCCAAAACAGTGTCACCGAGGCCGAATGGAGCGTATTCAGGGGCCTTGAGGAACCTTTAGACGAGGGTGGTTATTCGTAACCTTCACAATGACGCCATGCAGCAATCACGGCGCACGCTGGATGCATTTTCACTTATAATATGAAGGGTCGGATAAAAGAAGGCAAACTTTATTCATCCTTTCAACCTTGACACAAGCAACGCAGACCAGACCCACTCTTTCATTTGTTGCCTTTTACAATAACAGCCGGATATTTGATATTCACAAGGGAACATTTTTAATTTTTGTTCTTCCATCATGCCGCTGAATAGAAACTCCGGAGCCGTTTCTGGGCGGGACATTACACCATAGAAGGGTTCTGTGCCCTTTATTTCTAAGAGCGTATAAGAGGATTCGTTTTTAAGGATGTGTAACACACACACACACACACACACACACACACACTCAGCTGAGAGAGGAAGTACGCTTTTTTATATTTCAGTTTTTGAAATATAATTTGCATATTTCCCATGATGCTAAGTTTTGTTTTTAATCCTGTCGGCCATGACACGGGGAGGAGGAGGAGGAGGAGGAGGAGGAGGAGGAGCAGCAGAGAGACGCTCAGCCGGTGTTTTCAGTCTTTTCAGTCGAGGGAAGAAGACTGAAGCAGGATTTTCATTTGATGGATTAATTTGTCCGGATTCCTAATTTGTCCTGGTTTCCTGGTTGTCTTCTTCATCTTCTTCTGTCTCTTTTAATCGTCTGTAGATCCGTCAGCTGCGGCTGTTCATTCATTTGACTCTCTTGTCCTAAATTCAATAGAATAAGGTGACATCTCCGTGGTGCATTCAGGTGCAGATGTAAAAGTGTTGCATTCAGTGTATTTTGTGACGCTGGCGTTACTCTGATTACTTTTAGTTGTGAACAAGTTACTTTTACTCTGAAATATCAGCTTTATATCAAACTTCATTATGGTATAATTCACACATCTTTCATCTAGTTACTCTTCGATCAGAAAGTTGTTTTAATGCTGCAGTTTAAATGATATTTTATACAATTGAAACCTCTTTGACATGTTTTTTAGACTTTTTTCAGCGCTCGGATCACAAAATATTGTTCTTTTTGCTATAAGATGGACTTTTATTTTGGTAGGATTCTCTCAACATGCCATTTTTAGCTGTTGAATAAAGGACGAAAGGAGAGTTTTTCGGGGGGGTTTCTATTCGCGGGGATGCAGAGCGGCGTGATGGCTTTCACCAAATGTCTCTGTCCACCAGGAGACAACAGCTCCTCTGCTGCACAGGTAGGGACACACACACAGGGACACACACAGGGACACACACATGCACCGTGAGTGTGTGTCTAGGTTTGATAAGGATCAGCATGTAATCTTAAAAGCCTGTTGTTTAGCTCTCAGAGACCCATTAGCTCAGAGAGTGTGTGTCTGTGTGCGTGTGTGTGTGTGTGTGTGTGTGTGTGTGTGCGCGTGTTGTTGTCGTTGCTTAAACCTTCTGCCGCAAACGAGGAAATGTGGCAACAGTTTTTGTGGAGTTAGAAGCTTCTGTCCCAACAGAACTTCTGCCCTAAACAACAAGTGTGACTTGTATTATTTATTTATGTAAATGAATACATGTATGAGGAGGTAGTTGTGAGTAATACATAAGAAATAAACACCAGAAAGAGAGAATCTCATTAAAATGTCAAAGGCAAGAAGATGCGACTTGTGTCTGTGTGATTTGAGTGCTTTTCAGTCGAGTTAATCCACTGATTATCGCCATGGCAACGAGTCTCTGGGAGGGATTGTTGGTCCGTGACCTTGATGATTGTGTGTGTGTGTTGTATTTATTTATTTATTGCTTCAGTAATAATGCAGAATATTGATGTGACTTTACATAAAGTTAAATGATTTACTCAAATGTTTCTTTGAAGATTTGACTCAACTGTTTTTATTATGTTTTCCACCTCATTCGTATTAAATAATATAGAAGTAACCTGTCGGTATAAACTATTTAACATGGACACACGGGTTGAACATTAACACATTTTGGCAGTTGGATCGATGTCCTGCAGCTCTAGTGATGAAATAATGATCACATATTCATAATTTCTTGTTTATCACTAAACTCAGTTTAATTGAACACAAACTTGTCCGTCTCCTTCTCTTCCAGAGGAGCTTTCTGGGCTTCACCTCCTTCTCCATCAGAGATCTGCTGGGGTCCAAAGAGCGTCACGTCGGCCCGAGTCTCCGGTAAACACAACATACTCACACAATAATCTATTATTACACCCGTTTATGGTCCCGATGATCCTATCGGCTGTTACATGTCCACCGGTCCTCTGAGGTGAGTGAGACGCCGCCTGATTGGATCGTCTGGACGTTATTTTCATGCTAGTTAGCTTTGTCCTGTTAGCAGTTTTAAAGCCAGCTGTTGGTGCAACGTTCTCCCTGATGGAATATCACGGCGAGCTTCATGTATCAAAGGGTGGCGACAAACATCTGCTTCAACGTGTCTTTGAACCAGGACGATGGACGAGGCCGGCGAGGTGAAGGTGTCCCGTCTGCAGGTGGAGGGAGAAACTCCACCCGATTCCCAGGTTTGCTCTCGCTCCGGTCGAACCTGCGTCTCCTGCGGGCGTCTCACTCTTCAGCGTCTCACTCTTCATCTCCACCCTCTAGCGTCCGGCCCTGTGTGACCGTCTCCACGGCTCGTTTCACGACAGAGAAAACAGTCCCATGATGAGGGCCGGTGAGACGCCGCTTCGCTTAGCTTAGCTTAGCTTAGCTTAGCTTCTAGACGTTCGTCTCAGCAGGAGATGGAGACCAAACGCAGAGCTAAAGGAGGAGAGAAGGCCGGACAGCTTCAGACATGATGATGGTGTGTCTCTTTGGACTGTATGTTAAAGGCGTGTGTGTGTCTGTCTGTGTGTGTGTGTGTGTGTACAGTGTTGTGCGTCCCGGTGTGTAAGGTGTACCGGTTCCAGACGGAGGATCAAAGATGGCTGCTGGTCCGGGAGCAGATGTCGGAGACGCCGCTCTCCTTCTCTTTGCCCAAACAGCTGCTGAGCGCGCTGATACGCAGCCACGCCAGCAGGTGTGTTTAAAAACACCTCACTGGCAGAAAGGATTGTTATTTTATGTTTTACTCTACAACATTTCACACAAACGCCTCTTTTAAGATTTTGTATGTGTTGTATTGTGTTTGTGACGGAGACATTCATTCCTTTAGTACCTTTGTCACTAAGAACCCGCATTCGATTCCCTTCTTCAGGGTCCAGGAAGTGAAGGAGCTCGGTGACCTTTCACCCCGCTGGGACGGGCTCCGCCGTGATGTCGTCCGCCACTGCGACCGCCTGATTGGCAGTTACCAGGAAACGCTCGCCGAGCTCGAAAAACTCTCAGGTGCCAATTTAAAGATAATAAAGGAATATTGTATCATTTACTCTAATCACAGACTAAAATAGATACAGACTAGATTCAATATATATATATATATATATATATATATATATATATTAATTACTTTTGTTCGTTAATAACGTTCATTTTGATGCTGTAATTCTTCCACTTCTGCACATTATATTTGAGCTTAAAATATTCTGCCCAAAATGTTGAGCTATACCTTCAAAAAAAGTGTTAAGAGTTTGTAATTCACTTTGTTGTGTTGCAGGAAAGAAAAGTGTTCTTTGTGTCTTTCAGCCTCGACCTGTTTTAAGTCGAGCAGCAGTAAATCCGACAAACACCTTCAGTTCGTTCCCACAAACCTTCACTCCCAGAGGATGGAGGTCAGCGACCCGGACGCAACTCGTACGTCCGGAGATCATTATTATTATTTTTATGTTAATTGCAAAATAAAAAAAGGGAATTCAGAAGTAGTGTTTTGTGCACTTTTATTTAGCAAAGACTTAAAATAATGTTCTTTTTAACAGCAGTATTCCCTTTACATTAGCAGGTAATTTAAAAATTAAAAAATTAACTTAAAAATTAAAGTATTTATTCAAATGAAAAATAAAACATAAAACTATTTGCATCACAGGGCGTTACAGTTTGATCTAGTTTGTTACATTATAACAAGAACCTTTAGAGCAACATTGGAACCGGTTCATACCTTCTTCTTTTATTAAACAACTCAAGAAGCCCCGTGTTATTATTTTCATTTATATGACGACCCCTCTGATTAATAATTCTAATAACACAAGCACTTTAAATTCTGTTTGTAATGTTCTTTATAACTATTTTTTTCAACTTTCTTACCATCTTCAGTTCACATTTCCAAATGATTTCATTCTCTTCATCCTAATTTCATCTCTGTCTCTCTCTCTCTCTCTCTCTCTCTCTCTCTCTCGCCCCAGGCGTGTGGTATGAGGTCATAACGTTCGGGGCTCCAGCTGATCACCATCAGGCCTTCAAACATGGAGGACTGAAGAAGCTTCTTAGTAAACACGCAAACCACAGAGACAGGTTTGTGTGTGTGTTTGTGTGTGTGTGTGTGTGTGTGTGTGTGTTCTCCATCCGTACTCTCCCTCATCTCTTCTCAAAGGATTAATCTCTGTAATCTCTGCTCTGTCTGGATTAGTGACCCTGCATTGTAGATTTCAATTCAAATATACACATATATATATTATATATATATATATATATATATATATATATATATATATATGTGTATATTATATATATATCAATCAATCCGTTTCTTTTCACTTCCTCAGAATGCAACAGGGTTTTAAAACTGAAAGGCGTCTATCATAATATGAAACTACTACATTTATTGAATAATTAAAGATACATAAAATCTCCATTTAGCTGATGTTGCTAATAGCGTATTGCTAAAACATTATAGTACACTAGTTCCACTCATGATGGTGATGTCCCCCCCGTACCCCCCGTCCCGTCCCCCAGCTGCGTCTCCTACTCGCTGGACGAGAGCTCCAGAGCCAGGGAGCTGCTGGCCAGCGTGGCCCGGCTGCAGCCTCTGGTCTTCGGGCTCGCTGAGGAGCTGCTGTCCGTCTCTCAGGAGCTGAGCGCCGTGCGGCTGCAGCAGGTCCTGGACGGCCTGACCCAACAGGTGAGGGGGGGGCGGGGGGGGCGTACACCCCCAAAACAAGTGTAGTTCAATATTTGTAAAACGCAGAGCCTCCTTTCATTTTTTTGCTTCTTTTTTTTTTTACATTTACACACTTTGACCTCAGACGGAGCGATTTGTCCACGCGCTGAAAGACGAGCTGGTGAGGAGGGCGCTGTCGGACGCCCACGGCAACGGGGCGCTGCCCCAACGCGCCACGACCAGTCGGGAGGGGCGGACATCGCCAGGGCGATGGGACGAAGAGGAATGGGCAAGTGTGTGGGAGACGTTCACTCGCCTCTGCAGGCGTTGGGCTTGTTTTTACGTGTGTGCGTGTGTGTGTGTGCGTGTGCGTGTGCAGGACAGGGCCTGGGCGAACGTCGCCGTGAGCCTCAATTGCATCGTCGCCATGGTGGACCGGCTGAGGGGCCGCGAGGCGACGCCCTCGCAGCAGGAGGCCGGTAGGACGCTTCTTTGGTAGCAGGTTCAGGCTTTAGGAAGCAAACGGATCATCTCGTTCTGACTGTTTCATTGATGAGGCGGTGACGTCGTCTCCCCCCTTCAGCCCCCTCCCCCTTCCCCTCCCCCTTCCCCTGGCAGGAGCAGCTGCTCCCCCTGGTGGTCACTCTGAGGGACTGCGTGCGCGAGGCGGTGGAGAAGGCCCGAGCCGCCATGACCTTCGTGCTCCTGCAGGAGGCGGCGGCCACCACCGTGGGTCAGGGACCCGCCCACATCGTCCAGAGGCGCCACGCCGTCTTCAGCCAGGCGGTGAGAGTTCATCCTCTGAATCGTACAGCATGGAAGCGTTCTTCTAAGGTTTCCATCAGCTCCTTGGGTAAAGTTGCCAGAACCTTCTAGCGCCACTCGTGAACATTGAGGTGGTGAAATAGAGAAAAGTGTGCAAAGGAGCTCAGCTACCGCTGTGGAAATGCATCTGTAACAACTCTTTTAACGCTTACTCCTCATCTTATCTCCTCTCATCTTATCTCCTCTCCTCTTATCTCCTCTCACTCCTCATCTTATCGCCTCTCATCTTTCTCTCCTCTCATCTTATCTCCTCTCATCTTATCTCCTCTCATCTTATCTCCTCTCATCTTATCTCCGCTCCTCTTATCTCCTCTCACTCCTCATCTTATCTCCTCTCATCTTATCGCCTCTCATCTTATCGCCTCTCATCTTATCGCCTCTCATCTTATCTCCTCTCATCTTATCTCCGCTCCTCTTATCTCCTCTCACTCCTCATCTTATCTCCTCTCACTCCTCATCTTATCTCCTCTCATCTTATCTCCTCTCATCTTATCTCCGCTCCTCTTATCTCCTCTCACTCCTCATCTTATCTCCTCTCATCTTATCTCCTCTCATCTTATCGCCTCTCATCTTATCGCCTCTCATCTTATCGCCTCTCATCTTATCGCCTCTCATCTTATCTCCTCTCATCTTATCTCCTCTCATCTTATCTCCTCTCATCTTATCTCCTCTCCTCTTATCTCCTCTCACTCCTCATCTTATCGCCTCTCATCTTATCTCCTCTCATCTTATCGCCTCTCATCTCATCTTATCTCCTCTCACTCCTCATCTTATCGCCTCTCATCTTATCTCCTCTCATCTTATCGCCTCTCATCTTATCTCCTCTCATCTCATCTCCTCTCATCTTATCGCCTCTCATCTTATCTCCTCTCATCTTATCTCCTCTCCTCTTATCTCCTCTCACTCCTCATCTTATCTCCTCTCACTCCTCATCTTATCTCCTCTCATCTTATCTCCTCTCATCTTATCTCCGCTCCTCTTATCTCCTCTCACTCCTCATCTTATCTCCTCTCATCTTATCTCCTCTCATCTTATCGCCTCTCATCTTATCGCCTCTCATCTTATCGCCTCTCATCTTATCGCCTCTCATCTTATCTCCTCTCATCTTATCTCCTCTCATCTTATCTCCTCTCATCTTATCTCCTCTCCTCTTATCTCCTCTCACTCCTCATCTTATCGCCTCTCATCTTATCTCCTCTCATCTTATCGCCTCTCATCTCATCTTATCTCCTCTCACTCCTCATCTTATCGCCTCTCATCTTATCTCCTCTCATCTTATCGCCTCTCATCTTATCTCCTCTCATCTTATCGCCTCTCATCTTATCTCCTCTCATCTTATCTCCTCTCCTCTTATCTCCTCTCACTCCTCATCTTATCGCCTCTCATCTTATCTCCTCTCATCTTATCTCCTCTCCTCTTATCTCCTCTCACTCCTCATCTTATCGCCTCTCATCTTATCTCCTCTCATCTTATCGCCTCTCATCTCATCTCCTCTCATCTTATCGCCTCTCATCTTATCTCCTCTCATCTTATCTCCTCTCCTCTTATCTCCTCTCACTCCTCATCTTATCGCCTCTCATCTTATCTCCTCTCATCTTATCGCCTCTTATCTCCTCTCATCTTATCTCATCTCCTCTCCTCTTATCTCCTCTCACTCCTCATCTTATCGCCTCTCATCTTATCGCCTCTCATCTTATCTCCTCTCATCTTATCACCTCTCATCTTATCTCCTCTCATCTTATCTCCTCTCATCTTATCTCCGCTCCTCTTATCTCCTCTCACTCCTCATCTTATCTCCTCTCATCTTATCTCCTCTCACTCCTCATCTTATCTCCTCTCATCTTATCTCCGCTCCTCTTATCTCCTCTCACTCCTCATCTTATCTCCTCTCATCTTATCTCCTCTTATCTCCTCTCATCTTATCTCCGCTCCTCTTATCTCCTCTCACTCCTCATCTTATCTCCTCTCATCTTATCTCCTCTCATCTTATCTCCTCTCATCTTATCTCCGCTCCTCTTATCTCCTCTCACTCCTCATCTTATCTCCTCTCATCTTATCTCCTCTCATCTTATCTCCTCTCATCTTATCTCCTCTCATCTTATCTCCTCTCACTCCTCATCTTATCTCCTCTCATCTTATCTCCGCTCCTCTTATCTCCTCTCCTCTTATCTCCTCTCACTCCTCATCTTATCTCCTCTCATCTTATCTCCTCTCACTCCTCATCTTATCGCCTCTCATCTTATCTCCTCTCCTCTCACTCCTCATCTTATCTCCTCTCATCTTATCTCCTCTCCTCTTATCTCCTCTCACTCCTCATCTTATCTCCTCTCACTCCTCATCTTATCTCCTCTCATCTTATCTCTGCTCATCTTATCTTATCTCCTCTCCTCTTCTCTTATCTCCTCTCACTCCTCATCTTATCTCCTCTCATCTTATCTCCTCTCACTCCTCATCTTATCTCCTCTCCTCTTATCTCCTCTCATCTTATCTCCTCTCCTCAGCTCTCGGCGGCGGTGTGTGGGTTCATGCTGAAGCTCTACGGAGGTCTGGAAGATCCCAACTTCCTGCTGCAGCTTCACTCTGTGGGACTCCTGGTCCAGTTTGAGGGCCTGCTCAGCACCTATGGTACACACACACACACACACACACACACGGTGTTAGGTCTCACACGGTGTGTGTGTGTGTGTGTGTGTCAGGTGAGGAGGTGGGCATGCTGGAGGACATGGAGGTGGCCGTGGCTGACCTCAGCGGCGTGGCGTTCACTGTCACCGAGGCTCGAGGTGAAGAACCGGAGGACCTGGTGCCGGCACTCAGAGGAGCATGGTGGGCTCACACACACACACACACACACACACACACACACACACACACACACACACTGAGCGGAGGCTGCATGTGTGTGTGTGTGTGTGTGTGTGTTCCCCTCGTTCAGGGGCGGTTTGGTCGTCGAGGTCCCGTTGCCCCCGGAGACCTTCGGGTCGTTGCCATGGGAGACCAGAGAGGGGCGTTTGATTCGAGTTCACCCGGTTTTCTTCAACATCGGGATCAACCAGCAGCAGAGTCTGGCTGAGAGGTAAAAGTCACCTGGTACACTTCATTATTTATTTATTTATTTATATTTATATCTCCTCTTATCATATTATGTCTCCTTTTATCTTAATCCATCTCATTTATATACACATTTGATTGAGTGATTAATCCTGTGGTAACAGAGGATGGTCAGTTTAAAATCTGCTGCTCACAGGTGCTGGTTTGTTTACCTGTTTGTTTGTTTGTTTGTTTGAGGTTTGGGGACAGCTCCCTGCAGGAGAGGGTGAACCAGCAGAGCTGTGAGCGTCTGCGGGCGTACTGCAACGCGCTGACGGACGCCACGCCTCGCACAGGTACGACTCGCTCGCCTCCGTGCCTGCGCCCCATGAGCTGAGCTGAACGCTGCGTCTCCGTCCCTCAGCAGGGAGCCGGTCCCTGGGGGACATGTTGTCCTCTCTGGAGCACAGCCTGGACACCAAGAAGAGGAAGAACGTGGGGGTTCTTTGGGCCGCCGCGTCGGTGGGATGCTCCACAGCACATCACTATACACCTCAGTTACACATCAAGCTGAGTATTTTAGCTTAGCATCTAGCCGCTAAAGAGACCTTTGTCTAAGCAGGAGGAGGAGAACAAAGAGGAGAGAAGGTCTCTCACTCAGCTTCAGATGAGATGATGGTGTGTCTCTTTGGACTGGATGCTAAAGGTGTGTGTGTGTGTGTGTGTGTGTGTGTGTGTGTGTGTGTGTGCGCGTTTTGAGGTGTGTCGCGAGGTGCACGGCGTGCGTCTGACCAGCTGTAAGAGCGCCAAGGACCGCACGGCCATGTCAGTGACCCTGGAGCAGTGTGCGCTGCTGAGGGAGCGACACTCGCTCGGCCGGCAGCAGTTCGGCGTCGCACTCGACTGCATGAGGAGGTTTGTGTAAATAAAACTCACAACTTGCACTTCCTGTCCGTTCCTCTGTCGTTCACTTCACTTCCTCCTTTGGATTTTCCTCTTTTTTCCTCCTTTGGTTCAATCTTTTCTTACTAGAACTTTATCATCCTTTGTTTTCTTTATTTTCTTCTCACACACACACACACACACACACACACACACACACACACACACACACACAACCTAACCCCTCCAGGTCTCGCCGGTACTGGGGGCAGATATCCGGCTGTTACCCCCAGTCGGGGGACCACGGCTGTGGGAAGCGCCCCCCTGACCTCCGGGGCTCCCTGGTTCCGCGGTGCCTGTCGCCTGAGGCCCCCGGACGCCACCTGTACCCGGTGGTCTTCCTCCTGGTGTCCTCCCACCTGCTGGTCCTCTGGCTCATCCTCAGCGTGGTGGTCCTGCTGGCCAGAGACCAGTAGGCCCGGGAGCGCCGGGAGCGCCGGGAGCATGGGTTTATTTGTCCTCACGCAGAAACACATACTTTTATCAGAAATCTTCTTCCAGCCATATTTTCAGTAAGGTTTGTTCATTAAAAAAGACACAGGTTTTTGTTTACTGGGAAATGTTTATTTGTTCATATTTTTGTTTTTTTATATATATACATATATTATTTTTTTTTGCACATACGTCTGCTTATTTTCTGGTGTTTATGACTGATGAAGCAGCAGCTAACGCTGTGATGCTTCTGTGTGTGTGTGTGTGTGTGTGTGTGTGTGCGCAGGGACGGGTGCAGGATGGACAACGTGCAGAAGAACGTGGGCAGCAGGAAGTTTGCCTTCAGCGGCGTTCAGCTGCTCACTTTCCCCAGACTGTACCGACCTCCAGACGGCAGCTTCGGATAAAACACCCATGGTTGTTTTTATTCTGTGTACAGATTTGTTGTTGTTTTTTCATAAGATTGATTGTTTCATACTGTGAGTCTCATTGTTTTAATGGTAACGTGTTTGACTAATAAAGAAATACTTTATTTATTTCCAACGAATGTCTTAAACCAAATTTTTGTCAGAAATAAGCTGATGGCATGTGATTAAATAGACACTTGAAGAAAACAAACTATATTTAAATATAATATTCCTCAACAATATAACACTGTATCATTAGTACTTTCTCTTTACATGCAGTACATTTTGCTGGTAAAACAAGGCGTTTTTTAATCTATAATGGAGTATATATTTTGGAATGTGGTATTTCTACTTCCACTGAGGTAAATGATCCAAATAACTTGGATTTGTAGTTTTAAGGTAACAGCTGTCTTCCGGGCCGCCAGGCGGCGCTGCGTCAAGTCAGGCGCATTCACACAAGCAGTTAAATGCTCTTCAAAATAAAAGAGAACGGATTTTATTTATCGAGTTCAACGCATTAATAGGAATGAGGTACGACGGGCTTTTATAAAGAAACGTTTTCTAATTACAACGTGAGTCACAAAAGCGTTAATTTAGCAAAACAAGCTCTTTGCGAGAAGAGAATCGGCTTTTATTTCTTTGTAAAGTCGCCGGAAGTCTGACGCCCCATTAGCGCGAGCTTACCACCGGTCCGCTCAGGCCCAGTGAAAACAAAGCAGCGGTGGTCCTGATGCGTTTGTAAACATCCCTAAAAAAAGACAACCGGTAACTTTATAACAAAGTCAATCCCCCGCCGGGGGGGTCCGTCGTTATCGCATCGGCCTAACGGGTGGCTTTCGTCCCGGGGCCGTTGATGCTCTCTGCTCCCGTGGGTGTTGTTGTGTTCTCGGTGACGGTTGATAATGGAGACGGCTAACGGGCACCCGAAGCTAACGCTATGTAGCCTGCGAGCGGCGGAGGGCCGCGGCTGAAATCACCGGAGAAAGGCGACAAAGGGCAGTGGGCGGTGAAAGCTAAAGACACGCAGGTTTAACCCCCCTCCCACCCCCTCCCCCGGTCGGCGTGCGGGCGGCGGCATGGCGGAGTAGACGTCCGCGGCCGGTCGGGACTCGCTCCCCGTCGCCATGGCGCCGGGCTCGCTGGTGGCGGCCTGCCGCAGCCTGGCCCTCTCTACGTGGCTGCTCTCCTTCTGCTTCGTCCACCTGCTGTGCCTGGACTTCACCGTGGCCGAGCGGGAGGAGTGGTACACCGCCTTCGTCAACATCACCTACGTGGACCCCGCCACGTCGGAGCTGCGCACCGAGAAGACGGAGTGCGGCCGCTACGGGGAGCACTCGCCGAAGCGCGACGCCAAGGGGATGGCGGCGCTGCCGGTGGCGCCGCTCGACCGGCAGGCCTGCGACCCCAACGGCCGGTTCGCGGTGCCCGCGCGGGCCGGGGCCTGGGTGGCGCTGGTCGCCGGGGGCAACTGCACCTACGAGGACAAGATCCGCCACGCCACGGCCCAAAACGCCTCGGCGGTGGTCGTCTTCAACGTGGGCTCCTCCGTCGTCAACGAGACCATCACGATGGCTCATCCGGGTACCGTGAGACTCCTTACGCGTTACACGACTGCGATCGGTGGTTTTGACTTCAGGACACACGTACGTGTGACTGGGGGACATGCAAGAGTCAACCAAAAGCCCAGAGACGTATTTGTAAGCAGCAGTAGCAATAATCAGGAAACATTTATTACCGACACATGTCACACATAAGAACATTTGACTTGTCGGTTGGTGCAACAGTCAGTCAGCTGGTCTGTGTGTGGGGGGGTCATGGTCCTGAATCACATCCTCTTTTCTTCTGCTTCCTGGGTCTGACATGGACACGTTCTATGAATCTGATCTGATCGAATGTGACTCCCGATGCGATTATCAGCCCTTTTAAATGCTGTTTTGATTATTAGTTTGCTGGTTGCCTCCTGCGCCAACAACCGTATTCTAAACCGACTAACGTCGTCTGCCTGTGGCGCTAGAAATCACTTTATCGAGTTCCCGCTGACCTCTGTCTGTTGGCGTGACCACAAAGGAGGAGGAATGTGGGGACACAGCGGGTCGAACGCTTTAACCGTAGACATCAGCGTGAGAGGAGACGCAGCGTCCTCTGATCCTTCTACCAATGACCACAATCATCCCGGCCTCGTTATGTAATATAAGTAGTAGTGGTGTAATAATTCTGCTCGGTTACGTCATCTGGTTTGGACGCCACTCTCATCACCACGCCGGGGTTACGGTTTATTTTTAGAGCGCTTCCCTCTCCAGTGGGCGTAGTGATGACACGATATCCAAGCTGAATATAATGAGTTTGATTATTGGTTAACGGGGGGCAACACTTCGCAGCTCTTTACTGTTCGGTGCATTTTAAAGACAGGAAGTGCTGCTTCAACCCAGATGCACAATTCTAATGAAACCGTGTTTAGATGAGACGCTTTGTTCTCCCCCCCCCAGGTACGGGCGAGGTGGTCGCCATCATGATCCCGGAGCCCAAAGGCCGCGAGGTGGCCGCCCTGCTGGAGCGCAACGTGGCGGTCACCATGACGATCACCATCGGGACCAGGAACCTGCAGAAGTACGTGAGCAGGACGTCGGTGGTGTTCGTGTCCATCTCCTTCATCGTGCTGATGATCATCTCGCTGGCCTGGCTCGTCTTCTACTACATCCAGAGGTTCCGCTACGCCAACGCCCGAGACCGCAACCAGGTGAGCGCCGGCTCGCGGCCTCCGCGGGGTTCGCCTCGGTCATCGGGGGTTAGGGCGGCATTTCTGCAGGCAGCCGCGCGCGTGTATGTTCAGTACGGAAACAGAAACGTTAAGCAGATTAAGATGATTTATTCATTCATCTCTCTCCTCACAGCGTCGCCTCGGCGACGCGGCGAAGAAGGCCATCAGCAAGCTGCAGGTGCGCACCATCAGGAAGGGCGACCAGGAGACCGAGGCCGACTTCGACAACTGTGCCGTCTGCATCGAGGGCTACAAGGCCAACGACGTGGTGCGCATCCTGCCCTGCAGGTACACACACACACACACACACACACGGGGGAACAGGAAGCGGATGTTCAACCGTTAAAAGGACTAATACAGTGCAATGTCTTGCTTTGGACAGCTTGTTTTAAAAAAAATAATTAAATAATTTTCAAAGTAAATGGGATCCCTTTGAAGAAGCTGCTGATGAATATTCCTGATGTATTCATTGTAATTAGTTTATTCAGAAGTGGTGTTGTTGTTCTCTGCAGACACCTGTTTCATAAGAGCTGCGTGGACCCGTGGCTGCTGGACCACCGAACATGTCCAATGTGCAAGATGAACATCCTCAAAGCCCTCGGCATCGCTGTGAGTCCATCGCAGCCTTGATTTGGTGACGCGTTGAAAAGCTTCAACAAGCAGAGCAATGGATTTAATACTGAGAACAAACCAAAGGTTACTTCTGTTTGTCCAGAAAAGGAAAAGTCTTAACAATGGAAAAGGAGGGCAAAGCCTTGATTGACAGGTCTATAATAGACCATAAAGCAGTGGATACTTTGGGGCGGGGCTAAGCATTGATTGACAGGTCTATAATAGACCATACAACAGTGGATACTTTGGGGTGGGGCTAATTACACGCTAATTAAACTGCACCATTGCCCCTGCAGCTGAACGCCGACTGCCTGGACGACCTGCCGCTGGACTACGACCTGCCGCTGGGCGGTGTAGGGGGAGTGGGCGGAGTCGGGGCCCTGGCACTAGAGGCCAGCGACGGCACGCTGAGCGAGGGTGGCTCCTCCGTGGTGCTGGATCCCGGCGTGCGGCGGGTGGGACTCCCTCAGGACTACCAGGACCCCGACACCCTGAGGGACAGCCCGTTGACAGCCACCACAGACACACACACAGGTAGCGCACACACACACACACACACGTACCCGAGTACCCAAGTGCTGCACCAAGTGGGGTCTACGAGGCAAAACTCACATTAAACTTTGTTTTATTGGATCTTTTGTTACAGTAAACCAGGTGTTTTGCTTCATGGATTCAGAAGGGCACAAAAATACAAATGAAAGCATTTCTCTTATTATTTATTTTTTTACCCCCCAGGTGAACTCCAGCCGATGACCAGCAGCACCTCGGTGGCGTCCTTGGTCATCACGGTGGAAACGGGTCTCTCAGACGAGGAGGGGTCCATAGATCAGTGTCAGATGGGGGACAAGTCCTGAGAGGAGACCAACAGTACTGAACCTGAGCCCCCCCCCCCCCCTAAACGGGCAAATCGGGTTCAGGATTTTTACGTACTCGAGTGGACCTGAAGCTCCAGTGAACGACCCAACTGAAACCAACCCCTGGACCTGGTTCTAGTGTTTCTCTTTGGACCTGTGAGACACTGAGCCAAACTAAACTACCTTCTCTGCACCGCGGCAATGGGGCTCGAGACCAGCTCAAAACCAGGACCTAGACCCTGGGGGGTTTGCACATGGATTCATGTTGGCTCAAGGTGTGTGTTGGTTTTGCTCTGGACTTCAGGGTGTGACTTCATGATTGGTCTGCGAGATTGGATCCAGGACGTGTTCTCACAAGACTCTGGTCTTACTCTCAGTTCTACCGGGATGTAGGTTAGTCCACCTTTCTGGTTCTAGAAGTAGACTCCCTTACCTTCTTCTGGTTCCAACCCACAGCGACAGAAACGTCCACTCCAAAAGTTGTGGACTTTTGTCTCCTGATTTTGATGGTTGAATGGGATTCAAAGTGGGTCTCCTGAAGCTACATGCAACCCGTGAGAACATGAGGATGATCATGTGTTTCCTGGTCCTTCAAGGCACAACAAACTAAACCAGATCTGCTGGAGACGTGCTCACTTTCGGTCCTGGTCTGGGTTCCCTAGAGGAGACGATAACCAAGTTCTCATTTTCTCTTTCTGCCTGACTTTGTGTGTTTTCTGGTGTTTCTGTTAAAGCGGTGGACTCTGTACTACGCACAGTGTTTCTAGTATCTTTAAAGGCTCCTTTATCTCTAGAGTACACTGGTACTGACCGTATTCACTTTGGGTTCCCTCTGTGCGTCTCGGAGAACAGGTTATGATATAAAGTATGTGAAGCACTACAGTGTTCCTGTATTTACACTTTTTTTTAGAATCGTAGTGTTGCGCCAATATTAAACGCTTCTATTAATGTACGTTTTTGTTAGCTTTACATTTCAAGCCGCCTCTCCGCAATGCTAGCGATGTACGTAGCGATCGCTCACACCACCGAGAGGTGGACAAATAAAGTCCACTCAATGCCGTCAAGTGTTAGTCGAGACTTCAGTTTGAGCCTCTACGTGTAAAATAAGGCTCCACCAGTTGCTCCGGATCGTTGGACGGAAGCCGCGTTGGAGCGTCATACCGCGGAACTTCCCGGACTGCCAGAGGGACGTTTGCGAGTTCGGCAACAAACCAGAAAATCCTCCGAATGGTTGAAGGCCAGATTGACGGATCGGACGCCGTAATCGGGCGATACAGTCGGGTCGTCATTGTGCAATGTAGTCAGGCCTCGTAATCGACCGCTCTGATTCATCGTAAGTAGCAATCAGAAGCTGTAATCGGGCAAAGTCGGGCTTCATGGTGGTGTTCTAGTGCCCTGTAACCGGGCAGTAGGTCCTAATCCGGCATTGTGTTCTGCAGTTTTGGGTAAAGCGTTAAAGCCGTGACGTAGGAACCCTGTTGTTAGCGTGGCCTTGTTTGTTTCATCGTCCCACCACCACCACGGCCTCATGCTGCCTTTCAGTAAAAACCCTTTAACCTTTTGAACCCTGACAATCAAGAACCGACCATCACTCACTAGTCCGGCATTTCTCCTCCGATCTTTAGCGAATCCTAATATGCGTTTTCTAAACGTTAGAAACTCCGCGTAGGGAATGTGTCCTTGCCTCAAGTGAAGGAGTTCAGGTACTTGGGGTCTTGTTTGTCAGTGAGGGGGAGATGGAGTGTGTTGCACTTGCTTTACCACATCGTTGAGACGAAAAGAACTGCGCCAGAAGACAAAGCTCCCAATCTACCTTTGGTCACGGCGGATGGGTCATGACCAAAAGAACTAGGTCACGGGTACAAGCGGCCGAAATGGGTTCCCTTAGGAGGGGGGCTGGCGTCTCCCTCTGAGATAGTGGGAGGGGCTCTCCTTTAGGGCAAAGGGGCCAGTTGAGCGGGTTGGGGCATCTGGTGAGGCGGGAGGATGGACCTCCCCAGGGCTGGCTGGGAAGAAGACCCAGGCCGGTGTGGAGGGATCTGGGGACGCCTTTGGAACCCCTCAAAGCTGCTCGATGTGGCCCAAAAGGGACGTTTGTTTGTGCCCTGCTGGGACGTGGAAGTCCTCTGTCAGACGTTCGCATGCTCCCCTGCTTCAGTGAGGCGCCATGAGAGATACAGATTGTCGTCTATTTTGATAACAGAGGAGACGTTTTTATTTTTGTAACAAAGACACCGAGCAGCAACGACTGAATTCCTTCTAAGTTACCAAGTTCACTTGTTAAAGGTGGAGAACCAACGCTGTGGTGTGTAGAGAACAATGAATAAGTAGGATCAGGATCCTTTTTATCTTGTTCCTCTGGTAGAGACTGAGGCTGGTCTGGCATGGACCCCCCCCCCCCCTCCTCCACCCTAAGTACCGTAGCGTATCCGAAGCCAAGTTTTAAAGTTTGCTATGTGCGTCAGCGTTTAATATATCTGTTAATAAGTCATTAGACGGTGGAAAGGTTCAAAGTGGAACCAATGTTTTTCTTTGATGTGTTCCCATTGTCCGTTGACTGAACGGACCCCCGTGTCACTGCCAGTAATGACGTCCGGTTGGTTTCTCCCGGTCCCGTCTCTTCTCGCGGCCCATTGGCTGTTTTCATTGGTTGCTTGGCCTCTTTTTGTCGATGTACTTTAACTCCTCTGGAAGGTTCTGGAAAACAACTCAACTGTCTATTGTTCTCGTTGCTGTTCCTTTGTTCCCTACTTTTAAACTCCCATTTTTACTTGTTTTCCATCAAGATATCTATGTTTCTAAAAAATTGTGGACGGATTGGCCAGACTGCTGCAGACGAAATTGTGTCAAATTTGTGTGAATAGGATTGAGAAAAGCATCTGGAAGATGTTTCCTTGTCCAGATTAAACTTCTGTGATCAACTGCCAAATATTGTGCCACGATTTGTAGTTTGTGTCAATCGCTAGTTGTGTGATTGTACTGGGATTATACATTTTGACCTTACTTATCATTTTTAACTGCGCAGCGCTGACTTTTATTTTTTACTTGACACAAAGCGGCAAAAGGAGAAAAGGTTTCCAGATCCCTCCAGAGACACCGTGCAAGTCGAGACCATCCCGTGCATCTCCAGCCTCTGCTACCATGACAACAGGGTGTGATGAAGTGTGTGTGTGTGTGTGTGTGTGTGTGTGTGTTTCTAGGATGTGTGTGTGGTAGTCCTAGACACGCAAACACAAAGTTTACACACACACACACAGGTGTAAATATGAGGCGGCGGCGGCGGCGTGACGCCATGTTGTTTCTGTGTTTCAATTGTTGCACGTGTTCTCATTCAGGACAGAATTTAAATAAAAATGTGAATTCAAGTTTTGGTTTGTCATCTTTAAAACTTGGTTGGGATTTGTACTGTTTCTTTTTCCCCAATAATGAAAATGTTATTACAGTCGAACAATTCTGCTTGTCTGTACTTTATAAACCTCTGGATTTGTGTTTTCTTAGTGAAAATATATATTTTCCAAAACCAATGATTTAAAGCTCTAAATTTCCGGCATCTGGTGGTCTTAACATCCAATCAGGACGCCGTAATAATACTTTAAAATGTATGTAAGAGGTGAAGAAAGTACAACCGGATATTGACATAACCCAAAATGATTCACGTTGGTTTGTTCTTTTTTTTATTGTGTAACCCGGATAAAACACCACAGTTTAGTGTGAAGCTTAGTGAAGAACATACAATGATTGAAAGATTGAGGACACAAAAGGTACACAAACGCGTCACTAAAGCGCCACCGAACGTCTACATCAAGTACTGATTATCTCCATTAGTAACAAACCTCTAGCAGGAAGCTGTGAACCAACGGAACATCTCTATATTACATTAGTATGTTAACAGAACGGTAACCCACGCACTAGTCTTTGACCAACGCTAACATTAGCATACAACGGTAGCCCGCTCGCTACAGTCCGCTGTGCTAATTTGACGTTAGCATGTAACAGAACGGTAGCCCGCTCGCTACACTCTGCTGTGCTAGCGGTAACGTTAGCATGTAACGAACTGGTCACCCGCCTGCTACAGTGACATTAGCACGGTTAAATGAAAGTATCACGTCTAAAGGAGTCTTATTGGTGGTCTTTTTTTAAGTTAATGCCACCACAAATGTTACAAATTGAAGCTAATCAAAGTTAGCTAAAAAAACGTTTGATTTTGACTTATTTGGTAGAAAAATGTTAGTTACAATTTTGACTTGTGATTTACGATTGCATCTTGTGGTTATATCTTATGATTGTGGAACCAGAATATAATATATTAAGTATTTAAGAATTGTAACTTATTTTAACTAATGATGTTTTGTCATAGTATTTAATGTAGACCCTCTTTAGGGGGCAGGTTTGGGGCTACTAGTCTTCTGTAGCTGCACTTTGGGGGTTTGTTAGGTGTAGAAACCGGAAGTGAAATTAAATATTCTTCGAGTTTTTGTATTGACTCAGTTTCCATTTTCTCCGAGCTCCTTTTCATTTGTAATGGTCTGAAAACAGAGAGGAAATGTTTTGCGGGTCAGAAGTGAGTAAACGTGAGTAAACGGCAGGTTGATGTTTGAAATAACATTTTACCTCCAGACTTCATTGTGTGAAAGAGTTGGAGCTGTAAAGAAAGGGATAAGGGAACAATTTCAGATAAATTAAACTTGCTCTCTGGATGCCATAATGAGATATAGTTCTTATTTATTTACCTCCCGGTTTCTCTTCTGGCTTCAGCAAACTTGTGTCTCAACAGGAAAGAGGCCACAGCGTCGGCCACCTGAGCAAATATTCAGTTTTCTCAATTTAAGAAACTCTAACTAACTAAATGTCATTAATTAATCATGTATCTGGAATGGCGTTTTATCCTAAATGCACTAAAAAAGTCTAAATGTCAAATATGTCATCTTAGCATTATACTACAGAAAGTGGTGAGTAAAGTATCAATTTCAGAATATATATTATATTCAGAATTTATTTGTATGTAGTAATAGTTTTCTTACTTTTTCTGGCCTGTTTTCCTGCACTGCGTGTCCACAAGGGGGCAGCACCTGCATCATGAATCTACCTGGAGACACAGCAGGAGACACGTAAACACACATCCCTCTGATGCTGGTTAACCACACACACACACACACACACACACACACACACACACACAGACACACACACACACACTCTCCTGGGCTGTCACTTCCAGCTTGGTTGTTGACTGACAGGAGCAGCTGCCTCTGGAGAGGATCTGCCGCCTCAAGATGTGTGTGTGTGTGTGTGTGTGTGTCTGTGTACACCTGAGTGTGAGTGTGTGTGTCCTCAGAGAGGTCTGTGCAGCAGTGAAGCCGCCCACCACCTTTACCTCACAGTTATTGTGGAAACACAGTGTGAAAAGAATGTCAAGTATTCCCAGTACCAGAGTGTCTCTCTGCAAGTGGCATTTTGTCTCTACGAGACTACATTTCCCATCAGCCCCAGTTACCCAGTTACAGAATATTAAGGGTGATAGTTGTCTTTTTTTGTTTGTTCTCGCTTTGTCCTGATGGAAAGTAAAGGAAGAAGTGTTCAGATAATTTACTTTAGTGAAAGTACCAATAGTGAAAATACTACTTTTAATAAGAGTACTACTCTTAATAAGAGTAAGACTACTTGCTGAGCATCCCTCACTTCTCTCTTCCATTTGTTACAAAGTACTTCCAGTAATCTAGTCAGTAGTCAGCGTCTCACCTTGCATCTGCCCAATGGTCAGATTTCTATCCAGCCGGTCGATTCCTGCAAACAGAAGCAGCTTACTGCTTATTCTTAATATAAAAAAAACACTTTTAAAGGCTAAATATATAAAAATGTAGAACTTTTGCCATAAAAAGGATCTTTCCAAAAACCCACCGGCCAATAGCAGGAGTTTGGGCAGGTTGCAAGCCAGGAAGAGGTTGGAGGTTCCTCTAAACCAGCCGTCCCAATACTTCTCTGACTTGGAGAGGTCTATGCGCCACACGTAGACCACCTGACCCTGACAGACACGCAACCATCAATCATCTCCATGGCAACACAGCCAAAGACAACTTAATGAATTTAGTGGTTGAAAGTTGGCGGAAGTCAATGGATTCACATAAAGTACTTTGATGTGCGAGTGTGTTTCGTTTTTGGGGGATTAATGAAAGTCAACGGAAGTAATGTTTGAAGTGTTTGTGTTAGTATGTGTAATTGGTTGCCAATGTGAATGGCATGTTTGTGTATAAGCATTTGTGTGTTTACTTTTAATGGTGCGTTTGAATGTGTCCATAATGAATGTAAGTCAATGGAAAGGCTTAAGGTCTCCCATCACTTACATCATCCTACTGTGGTTATAAAGATATGTTACATTCTTGAAAGCATGGAACACATCACACACAGGCTGACGTCATGGTTACTACATGTGAAAGCTGATTACTTGATAATAAATGCAAGTCAATGACACACACAGACAGGCATTAACAAAGCAACTAACATACGTTTTGAGTAATTTCACTCACTTTGTTATCTACTAAAACAAACGATGTTAGCATCCGTTAGCGCATACAATGGAAGTGACTTCTTTGTTAGCTTCTGTTGTACCGCCTCAGTGTCTCTCCTTTACCCACAGTGCTCTAGCTGAGGTTTACCTCCGAGGTGGCGTTTTCTTTCTCGCCGCTGTGATCGCGGGACTCTGCGTTGTGCTCGACGACCTCGTCGGTCACCGGGCCGGGCTTCTCCGTCGGGCCGGCCTTCTCCGCCAGGCTGGCCTTCTCCATCGCCTCAGCTTCCTCCACCCCACATCTCAACAGATAAAGATAAAGATAAAAGTCACCAGGAAATGATCCACTTATATCTTCCTAGTTTTTCCATTATTCATAATCTATTTTGTATTGAAAAAACATGATAAAGCATCAGCCAATCAACATGGAGGTCCCTCCTCTAACGGGCCAATCAGAGCCAGCCTACCTCTTGATCTGACCAACCATGGAGACTCGGGCTGATTCCAGGTTGGTAATTTGCCCGCTACCGACGCTGAAAACAGGAAAGCAGTTCTGTTAGCGATTGACTGTGAGCAGCTTTAAGCGCAGAGGTGTTTCTGGACTTAACAATACATTTAAAATGGTAAAATGCAGGTCTTTAGATAGAGAATTGGTCTCAACGCTGTTCTTAATTGTTTATAACGCTCCTTTCTTTATGTTCGGATGTTTAAAAGGTTTTTATGTGAAGTACTTTGAATTTCCCTGTTGTTGAAATATGCTACAAATAAGATTACTTTGCCTTCTGTTTGTCTCCGGCGGATCGGGACAACGTCAGCTACGGTTACCGCCAAAATTAGCCAATGGCGGAATATGCAGAAGTGAAACTATTTTTTACATTGGATCAAACGTTGCTGTATCGAGTTCTCTTTATACTTCAATGTCAAAAAACAAGATGTCGACGGCCGAAATATCAAAGTTAAGGCTTCAAAACTGACCGATGGGTGACGCCCAGAATAAGAACGCCCGCCTCCTTCATGCAGTCTGTTATCATGACGTAGTCAGATCCAGCGTCTGCAGTGTTTCGCGGGTTAACTGAACTGTTGCTGCTATTGCCAACAGTTTATTTTGCCAAGTCAGCTGCTCAGTTTTTCCTCTCTTGGGTTTTTGTTTGGCAGCTGGCACACGGCATTAGGCGCATTTGAACTTTTTGAACTTTTTTTCGATCAGCTAGATGTTCCGGCCATTGGAGAGATGCATACGTGTGGTGGAGCTCTAATACTCGCCTCCACTCTATAGCGTGGTCCATGGACTTGAAGGACTTGGGTCTTGCTTTCAGAAAGGTCTGCATGTTGTGGAGGGCCTCCGTCGCGCTGCCTGCGGCGGGAAAAGACGACGAGTGAGGAAGATACTCGTGAACATGGCAAACTTTTAAAAAAAGTGAACTCTCACCTTCCACCACGTCTATCGCCACCAGGCCCACGGTGCTCGGCAGCAGCATGTTGCTGGCTGCATGCACCGCGATGGCCCCGCCTACACCGTGGCCAATCAAGACAATGGGGGGAGGGGTCTGACCGTAGCAGGCTCCGATCACATTGGCTACATCACTGAGGGGGGGGCGGGGCAAACGGTATCAGATGGTTGTAATGGCGCGTTTGGTTGTGTAGTTGTGCTGTGTTTGTGCATCGGGTGCTGTTACCTGGACATGGCGTGAGTAGAGTAGTCGTCTGATTGGCGGACCAAGGTTCCACCTTAACAGAGATTTTATTTAGCAAAGCAAGGGGACAGTCCCTATTTATTGAGAAGCAGGTTATTTAAGTAATTTAACAAAAAAGTAAAGTAAATATATTTGTTTTTGTGCAAACCGTGGCGGTTCTAGACCATTTTAAAAGGGGGCCCACGTTGGTGGCAAATGCAATTTTTAAGCACTAAATATATAAACGACAACACAACTATTAAAATTCAACACCATCCTTTTATGTTTGTTTCTTAATAGACATAAAACAAAACAACATGACACAATATCGTAATGGTAAATTGCATGTACGTTGGAACCATTATTCACATCTCCTGTGATCTATTTCTGTTGCCTCACCGTGACCCCGGAGATCCATGGCGAGGACCCGGCAGGTCACTCTGCTGGCGATCGCCGTCTGCAACGCAGAGAACCAGGTTGTGACCTGGACTCAGAATGCAGCCGGCAGCAACGGATGGTCTGGCTTCGAAGGGACCCGCCGGCGGTACCAGGTACTCACGGTGAAGACAGCCCAGGACAGAGCCGAGTGGCCTCCCCCGTGAAGCAGAACCAGCAGCGGCCCGTCGTGTCCGGCCTTGTAGATCCTGTAGACGTCCCCGTCGTCGGCCGTCCCCACTCTCACGTCCTCCATCTGGTCAAAATACTCCCGCCACGACACCGGAGAGTAGTCCGGCTTCCCGCCAAACTCCCTGTTTGACATGCAGGCACACAGAAGCACGAGGATGTGCACTTCTCGTAAGAATACAGACTTTTCTCTATGTAGGAATCTACTGAAGAAGAATAGCTAGTTTAGCTAGCTAAATGCTACTTTGGCCAGCCTGCAAGATCTCTGTTAGCTAGGCTAACACCGCTCGTTCTCTGAGGCTAACTAGCTAAACCATAACTGCGAGTGGCTGTTGGCATAATGCTCTTTGAGCGCTATGAAATCCAAGTATTCCAGGAGACTGTAACTGTTTCCATATAAACCAACAACGACAGCGTTCTTGTGATGAGGTTGTGTGGTGGATCCTTCAAGAACCAGTTGAGCAGATTAGCTAAATGCCAATTTGGCCGTAATTATTCAAAGTCATTAGATTGTTTTTGAGTTGGTAGCAGAGCAGGATTTTACCTTCTTTCTGTTGATTTTAATAAACATTGATCTAGAATTCTCTCTTGAAATTTGTTTTGAATTTCTATATTAAAGAGGATTGTAACTTCTTCAATACAAACAAGGAGCTAGCAGCTAATATTGTAGATTCTGTTATGTGGCCGGCTAATAGATCACCAGCTTTTCCTTCTAAGAAAGAAAAAGCATCGTCAGCTAGGCTAACTAGCAAACCCTTAATTGTTTGTAGAGTATATTCGTCCCCTTGTGTGAATAAACTCTGCTAGCTTCTTTAAATGAACTAGCTGCTCCGGAGGTCTGTGGATGACGCAGCTTTTCCTTCCAAAACAAGTTGTAGTACATTAGCTCAAGTTTCCTCTCCATCACGTCTTCCGGCTTTGCAGACCTAGTGGACAAACAACATAAAATGTCTAAGTTCAGCGTCAAAACTTTTCTAAATCTGAGTGATTAAAAGTAAGAAAGGTAGAACGTTATTTTAATTTATAATAATAATAATAAAAAGAGAAATCATTGCTAAAGAAACTGTAACTTTAGATTTACGATAACTCAATATTTACGGTTCAACTCGGTTCAATTTACGGCTCAATTCCTTCTGCACTTAAAGTATGAATTATTTAAAACTATTTCACATGAAGATGAATCTGCTGTTTTTCTGGTAAAATAGGAATAATTGAAAGACTAGAACTAAAAAATTTATATTATATTATTATAGCATATTGGTCGTGGCTTTACATCAAAACATGACAATGTAAATCTACATTGCTGGTGTTGCATTCATAATTATATTCATGCTTCAATCTGCTTATAAACTGAGTCTCTTGTGAGGGCGGTTACTCATTTTAAAAGGTTTCTCAGAAGTTACATAGAAGTGACTTACTGCTCGGTATCGAAGGTCTCCTCCAACATGCTGCGTCGCGGACGGAAACACTGGTTATCTTTTCAATGTGTATTTCTGTGAATTGTGCGTCTTTGAGGCAATTAAGCAAGTTTCCCTTAAAAAGCAGCTTCCTGTCCGCTTAGTCTCAAATCCATCAACCAAATAGGAGCACTGAGAGCCTCTATGAGAATAAACAAAGATCTATACGACAAACAGAGAGTCAGCTGTGGATGTCGGCCAGCATCGCAGTGTCGGTTCCTATTGGCTGAGAGAGACAAGTGTTCAAAGAGGCTTCAGTTACTCAGCAACCGCACCTCTCAGATTATACATTTAAATGACCATTTGTTCTTTTCGATTTTTCTCTTGGACAAAAACGTCTATAATTTAATAAAATCTCGACATTTTATCCAAATGTCGGATGTCCTATTTATTTTTTAATGTTTAATGATTTGCCAATAAAAATCAGAAACTATCTCAGATCTCGTAGATCTTTTTTTAAAGTGTTTACACCAAAGAGAAAAGCAGTGACTTTTTATTTAAACATTCCATTTAATTGGGAGGTTTTAAGTCATTGTAAATAGTCCTCCAGTCCACTCAAACAGCCCTCAGGTGGAAGTGACAGACAGCTGTCATATCCAGGTAAAGCCTCTGTGAGGTGAAGAAACTGAGTTATATTTCTGTCCAGAAGTTGTCTTAAAAAAATGGTTATTGTGGATTTATTCAACTCTTTGAGTCAGCTATCTTCTATATTTATTTATGAATTAAGACATTAAACGTGATTATATAAGACTATATTCATTCAGGGGGAATTTGTTGTGCAGCAGTTGCATAAAGAAAGTATGAAAGTGTGAATATACAGGATATGACTCATTTATACAAAAAATTTGCATGTTGCCAAAACCGGCTTAAGAAAACAAATTAAGAAATTAAATATCAGGACGTGACCGAATATCAGGACAAAATAGGGGAGGTTTTTAAAAAAAGAGGGAGTAGGAAGAGGAGCAGAAAGGATGGATGAAAAGGGTGTGAGGAACGACCTGAGGCGTGAAGATAAAAAAGAGAAGGAGGAGGAGAGGAAACATGATGATGATGTCCTCCTTCTCTCCTTCCTCTTCTCATTTATTCATAAACGCTTCCTCCATTAAAGCAGCGAGGAGGAGAGCGAGGGAGCGAAGTCAACGGGATCCACGATGGGATTCACTTCTCCCTGAATAGGTATGTACATCATTTAAATAACTTTTATGTTACTGATTAAATTATGTATAATATTACACAATAAATGAGCTGTAATGCTATTGTTTGTTATAATTTCTTCTCTTTCTGTAACTATAATTTCATAATTACATTATTATTGTTTAAAATAGGTATAATATAAAAAAACATTATATTTGAATAAGATTCTACTGATTAAATCTATTTATTAGTATAATGTTATAAAATACTATTGTTTCAAATAACTATAAGGTGGGCTTCTTTTGTGATTGTCATTATTACATTCATTAATCCTATAATGTTATTTTCTTCTTTTGTAAATTTACCTTTCTTATTTACATTTTTTATTGTTACTTATTGTTTTCTCACACCACAGACATTGTTTTTTAATGAAATAAAGCACAAAGTTGGATCAGATATATTAATTTTCTTTAAAAGCATAGTAACATAAGATGGTTTAGGAATATAATATATTTTCCCTGATAGAGGGATTAATACCAAATGCATAGTCTTCTACTGGTTAGATTTGCGGCCGACTACAGGAGCTAACGGAAAACGAATGCTAATGCTAATTAGTGATTCTTCCTTACTAACAGACACATCTCGTTCGCCCGACTACCACTACCAGCCCCCCCCAACCTGAAGCTGAGTGTGGGCACCCTTGGGTTAGATACTGGTTTGTGGATTATATTAAACTGTATGTAAATTACCTTGCTTTAGGTTCGGATGTTTTTAATGGTTTTATGTGAAGCACTTTTAAGTGCCATGTTGTTGAAATGTGCTATACAAATAAAATTGCCTTGACTTGCTTTACTATGATTGACTGTTTTTCCATCCGTTCAGGTGCTGACGCTCGTTTGCCAAAATCTTTGGAAAGAAAAACCATGGAAACGTCCCCAAATGTTTCTAAATGCAGCAAGGATGTTGTCCAATCAGAAAGCCAGATTCCAGAAGAGGAGGAGCCGGAAAACGCCCTTGGGGACACAGATCCCAATGCCAACTGGGGGGCGGAGCCTAACTTCAACCTCAACCTCATGCTGTCCTCCCCGAGCAACCCCCGACCGCCCACCGAGACACTGAGGCCTCATAGACGCAAAAAGGATGAGGGTAATAAAGTAGACGGGGCCAAGGGATGGGCCGCCACAGAAACGGGCGCCCTGACGACCCCCGTGATGTCACCGGGCGAAAGAGACGATTTGTGGAGACCGAAAGGCAAAGCATCGGCTGTGTCTCTGAAACCCCTGAACCCCAAAAGGGCTTCTGCACTTGGCCTCAAGGCGAGTCAAAACTGCCCCCGGGGGGAACAAACCACTGTTGCCATGATGATGGGAAGAGTGAAACCACGAGTACAGAGAACGGAACCTGCTGGTGTTGCAAACCATAAACATTACATTACATTACATTACATGTCATTTAGCTGACGCTTTTATCCAAAGCGACGTACAATAAGTGCATTCAACCATAGGGTACAAACTCAGGAGAACAAGAAACAAGAAAGTGCAATTTCCTCAAATAAGCGAATTTACAATTTGCTATAGATGAGTGACGTCACAAGTACAATTTAAGTGCTGCAATTTGTTAGTCTTTAGTCGAGGTAGAGTCTGAAGAGGTGTGTCTTTAGTTTGCGGCGGAAGATCTGAAGGCTCTCTGCGGTCCTGATGTCTTCAGAGAGCGCGTTCCACCATTTCGGCGCAAGGACAGCGAAGAGTCGAGACCTAGTCGAGTGTTTTGCTCTCAGTGAGGGAGGGACGAGTAGTTTTGCAGATGCAGAGCGGAGAGTGCGGGGTGGGATGTAGGGTTTGACCATGTCCTGGATGTAAGCTGGACCCGATCCATTCACAGCATGGTACGTGAGCACCAGTGTTTTGAACTGGATGCGGGCGGCCACCGGTAGCCAGTGAAGAGAGCGGAGGAGTGGAGTAGTGTGGCAAACCATCAAACCCCAAACCACACGTCTCACCGACGGCAAAGACCGCCGGCAAAATAACGGTCGGAAAAGAGATGTCCCTCAAGACGCAGTTGCAGAAAACTCTCTGCCCACCCGTGAGCCTGAAAATCCCAGATCGGAAACTGGCCAATCAAACCCCAGCGTTGACAACCAGATCCCCAAATCAAGCCCCAGGAAGCACCGAACGTGAGTCAAGGAGTCCTGGTTCTGAGACGCCGAATCAGAGGACTGAACCAGCACTGCTCAGCGTGAAGACTCCTCGAACGAGTTTCTTGAGTCCCAAACCGCCCACCCAGGAAAAAGCCTTGGGGACCAAGAACCGTAACACACCGGGGTCCAAGGAGAACCTCAATGGGAAGGATTCAAGTGCTGGTTTCGGATCAAATTCAAATTCCAAATCTAGTTCAAATTCTAAAGCCACAGACAGTCTGGATTCTGAAAATTGTCCGGACTGTAAAACGACAAAGGGGTCCAAAGACAGTCTGGATTCTAAAAGCGGTTCTGCTTCCAAAACCAGCTGGGCCTTGAAGGACAACTTAGACTCCAAAACCGGGTTCAATTCCCAAGCCAATTCCAAGTTGAAGTTCTGTTTAGGTTCCGGTGATGGGCTCGGATCTAAAACCCCAAGTAAGTGCAAACCAGATAAAACCAGTCCAGATCTTGAGACAGCTGTTGGTCCTAAAGACAACCTGGACCCTAAAACTCCATCAGATTCTAAATACAATCTTAAAACCACTAAAAGTGTTAGACCTTCTGAGTTGAACCTCAGTGATTCTGGGGTCAGGTCCAGTTCCAGACCCAGTTTAAATTCTAAACTTTCTCTGCTGAACTCTGGCTCTAACATGGACCCTGTTGGGTCCGTCCTCCCATCCGCCACTAGAACTGGTCCATCAGGTTACAAAGACAACAGCGTAAGGACCAGCTCCGGCACTAAACTCAGTCCAGATCCTAAAGCTTCTAGGTCTGGACCAGTTCGTTCGTGGTCAAGGTCGGCTCTGGCAGATTTGTCTCCCTCCTCGGCATTGTCTCCTCTACCGAGTCCGGGGTCTGGTGCTGGCAAAACTCTGGGTTCAGGTCCAGTCGGACGGCACAGGGAGGTTGCAAAGAGGCCTGGTTCCACTACAGGTAATCACACTGGCCTCAATTTCCTTAAGAAAAGAGAAAAACCTTTGGAATGTAATCGTCTTATTTTTGTGTCCTGCTCGCAGCTTCTGATGTGACCTCAAGCCTTCCGGCTCCTCGGGCCGCCCCCGGCCCAAAAACCAGGACCACCTTTGCTGTGACAATAACGAGCAGATCCACAGCAGAGCCCGAAACGAAAACCAGCAGGACACCCCATAACAATACCAGTCGGACTCTGGGTCCTGACTGTGACTTCAACACCGTTACCGGTGAGGAAGAACACTTAAAACCGCCGGCAAACAAAGTGACAGCTGCCGGAGGGCCGGCGGTATCCCAGGGGGCCGAGCGAGGGAGGGCTGTGACTGACGACACAAGGTGGCTGCGAGGAGACGCGGGGACACCAGGCGCCCCGCAGATCACGCCGGGTCACCTGGGAGACGCAAATGCCGCTGCCTGTGGCAACGTCCTATCGCCGAGGGCAACGGGTGCAGAGAGCGTGAAGGGAGAGAAGAAGAAGCAGCAGAGGGGTAAACAGGGAGGCGGGGGAGGGAGGCCTTCTTCGCTCCTCTGTCCGAGTTCCAAGGCGGTGAGGGAGACGGCGACCATGACCGGAGTGCAGCGGAGAGATTTCGGTGTCCAGGTGGAGCTGGGGGCGTTGGAGTGCTTGAGTCCCTCCCCCTCCTCGGTGGGTTCGCCCACCTGCCAGTCATTAACCTCGCCCCTCCAGCACGTCTGCAAGATCGACATCGAGCTTTGCCGCCAATCGCCGCCCCCTTCGGCCGCCGCCGCCCTCACGCCACAGCGGCGACCCGGACGAGACACAAGCGCCAAGGGAGAGGAGGAAGGCGTCGCCAGGGAGGAAGAGGATGGAGAGAACGCGGCGAGGCCGCAGGAGGTGGCGTGGGACAAACAGGGCCGGACGTGGGAGGTGTACGGCGCCGCGGTGGACATGGAGTCCCTCGGCACGGCCATCCAGTCCCACCTGGAGTCCAAGATCCGGGAGCAGCAGAAGCACATCCGGACCCTGAGGATGTCCATCTGCTCCGCCGGCAGCCCCCGGGAGCAAAGCGAGAAGGAGAAAAGGAGGAAGAGGAGGAGGAAGGGGGGGATTCTGGGATGCTGCGGGAAGTCGCTCGCCGTGTCGGACTGAGACCGGAAAAATACACCAGACTCCCGTTTATTCACCGTATCTCGAGTCAAAGGCGTGAGTGGTTCTGACTGACGAGAGCAGGGGTTACCGTCAGGAACCCAAACGTGGTCATTTCCTTCGGTTAGCGCTCCCGGTTCGTGCCGAGGAGCTGAGAGGACAGCAGCTCCCTGCTGCTCACTGGAGGTAAATATTTCATCCACCTCCCCTCCGTCAGCCGGACGCCACGCGGAACCACTCAGACGCCCCGGAGAACGAGGGGTGAACTTCCTCTAATCCTCAATCTTCTCCTTTCCTGTCCTTTTATTTGCATAATTTTCCTTTTCTTCTGCTCTTTCCTCCGTGTTCACTTTCCCGTCCTTTCGAATATTCATTTCCAGTATTTTCCTCCTATTTCCCGTTCTCTTTCTTGTTTTACTTTCCTTTGTTTCCGTGACTTTCTTTTTCTTTTTCTTGCTTTTCTTTTGAGTCTTCTGTTAATTTCCTGTTTTGATTCGGTTTTCCCTTCCTTCACCTTTTCTTTATTTCCTTTCCTTCTTTCCCTCACGGGTCACATCCGTCTTCATCGTCCACAGACATTTATTAATGCAGTGGTAGGATTCTGCTGACGTGTTGTCACACACACACACACACACACACACACACACACACACACAACCTGCTCCCTTAATGTATTGTTCTGTTTTTCCTTCATATATACTACGGGTTCTTTGTGTGCTCTGAGGCCCTGCTGGGATTTGATGTCCTAAAAGCAGCGCAGCGTGATAACGTTGTCCTCGTCTATCGCTGCAGTTTTATCTCTGAATTATTCAGAAACATTAAAGTCACGCTCGTGTTAACAACAGAGTCTCTCGGCCATCTTTTATTCAGTCTGCGCCGCAGCGACACCGACCCACTTCGGTACGATGCTTTGAGTTGTCCAAATCTTGAATATGTGAGTCACGGCCGCTGGACGGAAAACAAAACAACTCGCCGCTAATCGACCAATGACAATCCAGTATTATTTCATATGTATTATACACATATTATTTTATATCTGAAAAAGACTTGAATGGTCCATTTTCTCTCGTCAGCAGCCTCGGCAGCTTTATGAAACGTTTAAATGCCTTCGATAGTACTCGGGTGTGGTACTTGAGTAAATGTACTCGGTTAAATTCAACCACTGGAGTGGTTTGTTTTACTCACTGACTTTGGCAAAGGGAGGGTCTTCATTCCTTCCCCTTCACCCGGGCCAATAACAGGCACGCCCTTGCCACTGACCCGTGACGTCACGGCCGTGCTGGCATTTTGATTGGACGGCCGCAGCTCGGTGTCCGTCACCTCCGTTCGAGCCCCGCCCCCCTCCCACCCTCGGTCTCAACAGAGCAGCGCGAGGCTGAAGGACGCCTGTTGCCCGGGAAACAGCAGCGCGGGAAAGAAGAGGAACAAGGTGCGTTTTTGTAGCCACCATTTTTACTTAAAAGTTAGCTTATAGTGTTTTTCCTCTTGTGATATTATTAATTTATTTTTACAACACTCTTCCAGTAATCCACTAGTACTTTATACTACATACACTAAATGTATTATATTCAGATTAGTTTTTACTGTAGCAACTATTTATATATATAACGTTACATTTAATAAAGTCATACATGCAAAAGAACTTTCAGATATTTCAGTTATTTATTTTCTGCAGCATGAATGCTTTAGCATTAATTAGTGGTTATATTTTTGCCATTAACCTAATAGATATGTGCATTGTTATGTTTTGTCAACAACAACAAAAGGGTCACATGACCCGTCCACAAAAGGGTCACATGACCCGACCATGTAAAGGTCCACCGTGACGTGTGTGCAGCCAGTGCATGAAGCACTGAGCTTGAATTGGTTTTGATCACAGCTTTGTTTAACGGGCGAACAGGGTGAAGGGTTAGAGTTTTACTAATTTCACTAATTCAGATTAATATATGAATTAGTTAATTAGAAAACGCTATAGATTAAACTAGCAAACAGTATAAAAAGAAGTTGCAACATAATCAGGAAATATCAGATATAAAAGTCTTTGACACTTTACTGATTAATCCTTTTACTTTAAATATGGTTTTAAATGCAGGACTTTTAGTCATTTCTCAGTGTGGTATTAGTACCTTTACTGCAGTAGAGCACCAGAGTACTTCCACACAGTGTTGTTCTACTTCTGTCCCTCCAGCTGAAGGGAAACCCAAACCAACATACCGAAGACTATTTATACACAAACCCGAACATCCACACCTTTAACCTTCGCTCCTCAATCGTTCTGCTCATTGCTCTTTTGACCTCCACTGGAGAAGCTTTGCTGACATTCTGGTTCATGTGGTAGATTCTGGTCATGTGTTCTCCGGCTCTGCTCCACCTGCTGCGATGCGCTCGCACCTCCGTCACCAGAAGAGCCTCCCTCAGCTGCACCGCCTCACGCCAGGTCGATCCACCTCGAGTACTTTAGTACAACTTCAACCCGAGTTCCCCCGTTTCACGACACTCTGTACTTCTACTCGCAGAGGGAATGAGTTGCTTTCATTTGATGCAATTAGCTGCGTTCTTCATAACATGTTTGAATGATTTTGTGTCTTTAGTATAAAGTATAAGTATAAATTATCTTATGATATCTATTCAGTATTCCACTAAATATAAACTGCAACATTAAAATGATCTTACGTAGCGACATAATGATTTAATATAAAAACACTTTGAAAGGAGCCTTGATTATTTTTCCTTTTGATACTTTGAGTGCATTTTGTTCACCTTTTACAAATCGTTTACTTGTACAGGAGCATCTGTAGAATAGATTTGTAGGCATTTCTACTTTCACTCCTCAAAGTACTCCTCAAAGTACTTATCCCGCGTAATTTGGGCGTAACTTAATTACAATTTACACTCAATTCGGTTCAACTCAAGTTTAGTATCCAGAACATTAAAAAAAAAGAACCTGAGCGTAACTTGATTAATCAACTAACCGTCTGCTGTGTGATTGGTCGCCCTCCAGGGGGGCGGGGCCTCGCGCGGGGTGCGGCGGGCCAGCGGCTCGACTCGCTTCAACTCCTTCGGTATCTGGGACAACCGGAGAGAAGAAGCGGCGCTACGGCCCCCCGGAGCCCCACGCCGAGAAACCGCTCCACAGGTAACCGATGAACGGATGAGCTGGATGGATGAATCATGGACGAGTGAGCTGATGAATGAATGATGACACGATGACGGATGAATGGATGAGTCAAGGACAAAACAATGGATTAAATGGATGAATTATTGACTGCTGATGGATGGTTGGATGGATGGATGGATGAATGAACAATGAACAGATGGATGATTGATGAAGAATGATTGATGGCTGATGGATTGACTGCTGATGGATGGATGGATGATGGATGGATGAATGACTGGTGAATAGATGGATAAAGAATGATTGATGGCTGATGGATTGACTGCTGATGGATGGATGAATGACTGGTGAATAGATGGATGAAGAATGATTGATGGCTGATGGATTGACTGCTGATGGATGGATGGATGATGGATGGATGAATGACTGATGAATAGATGGATGAAGAATGATTGATGGCTGATGGATTGACTGCTGATGGATGGTTGGATGGATGATGGATGGATGAATGACTGATGAACAGATGGATGATTGATGAAGAATGATTGATGTCTCATGGATTGACTGCTGATGGATGGTTGGATGGATGATGGATGGATGATGGATGGATGAATGACTGATGAACAGATGGATGATTGATGAAGAATGATTGATGGCTGATGGATGGTTGGATGGATGATGGGTGGATGACATGAATGGATGCATCAGCGTGTGAACAGATGGACAGCGGGTGACGTGGTGAATCAACCCCTCTCAGGTGGGTCTGTCCCGGGTCGGCAGCGCCTCCGTCCTCGGTCTCAGGAGGCAGAACGAGGACCGCCTCAGCGTGGCTCGTATCCATGACGACCTGCTCTACTTCGCCGTGTTCGACGGCCACGGCGGTCCGCACGCCGCCGACTACTGCGCCACCTTCATGGAGAAGTTCATCAGGTGGAGTATTCGCGTTGATAATAATTACTAATTGATAATAATTACTAAATCATTATTTAGTAATTATTCAATTGAAACTTTATTGAGTGTTTGTGAACAGAGACGCTCTGGAGGACGACGACGACCTGGAGAAAGTTTTAAAGAAAGCCTTTGTAGACGTAGACGAGGCTCTACACACACACCTGAGCTACTTCAACAACGGTGAGACACACACACACACACCTGAGCTACTTCAACAACGGTGACACGTATTGTAACAATGTTATAACACGTTATAACAATATAACTCCCCCCCATCCTCCCTTTCCAGCCTCCTTCCTGACAGCCGGCACCACGGCAACGGTTGCTATGCTACGCGGCGGCGTGGAGCTGGTTGTCGGCAGCGCCGGTGACAGTCGGGCGCTGCTGTGCAGGAAGGGAGGAGCCAACGCGCTCACCAGAGACCACACCCCCGACCGCACGGACGAGAGGCGCAGGTACACCAGTGGTTCTGTGCGCCGACTTTGTACCCGAGGAGATGCTGAGCGGCCGTTTGCTTTCAGGATCCAGAGGTTCGGCGGCTTCGTGGCGTGGAACGGCTCGGGCGAGGCCAGCGTCAACGGGCGGCTCGCCGTGACGCGCAGCATCGGGGACTTCCGCCTGAAAGCCAGCGGCGTCATCGCCGAGCCGGACACGCGGCGCCTCAACGTGAGTCCCGCAAAGAACCAAAAAAAGCACCTTGCACCATGTTTCCGTGCGACCAGCGATGGAGGTGACGAGTGAGGTCTCCGCAGGTGCAGCACGCCAGCGACTCCTTCCTGGCGCTGACCACCGACGGCATCAACTTCCTGCTGAGCGACCAGGAGATCTGTGATGTCATCAACCAGTGCCACGACGCCGCGGAGGCCGCCGATGTCATCGCTCAGCGGGTACTAAACAAAGCTCCTTTAACTGAAATACACACACGGACATCCAGGAGAACATCAGCAGGTTGTTTGAAGGTCGACAGTAGGAGGAGCTAATCTCCTAGTTCTGTCCTCTGGTGCTCTTATTTTGTAGGAACGACTCTTAAACGTTATTTAGTCTTGGAGGTGGAGAAAAAAAACTTTCGTTTAGAGTCAAAAAGACCACAAATGAGTTCATGCCCGAGGGCCGGACTTCCCGCTGATTGACAGGTCTCTACCAGAGACGTACACAGTGTCTCTATGTCCTCCTCAGTCCATATATGGTCACTTCCTGTCCAGCTCGAGTGTAAATGAACAATACCGTGTCTGTGTGTGTGTTGTTGTTGTTGTTTTCTGTGTGTGTGTGTTTCTTTAAGGCGCTGCAGTACGGCTCGGAGGACAACGCCACCGCCATCGTGGTCCCGCTGGGAGCCTGGGGAAAACATCAGAGCTCCACCGGCAACTACAGCCTGAGCAGAACCTTCTCCTCCAGCGGGAGATGGGCGTAGACGACGCACACACACACACACACACACACACACACGTCGTGTCATTTTTATGAACTCAAAACGAGCTTTAGTTGTCTTAACTGTTCCTTTTGTGTTATTACTTGAATACACACATCCCTGTGGTTTTTCAAAGGTGGGTCAGATACGGACTTTTTGAGCTCAGGTGAGATGAATCATAACATCCGCAGAAGTAACGTGATACCGTCAGTGACTGAAGGAAACAAGACGAGCTGAATCATAAAGAACCAAAGTAAAAGATGCCAATAACGGTTCATTGTTCCATAATGTTTATTTTACAACCGCTTTGCTGTTTCGCAGTAAAAGTAAGGAAAAGAAATTCTATGATGCCAAAATGTAAATGTGTGTGTGTATATGTGAGCTTTTTTCTTGTTAAAATCTGGATGAGTTAGAATATTTTCTAGGAGGAGACATTTGTAGATTTTAACTTGAAAGAAAGCTTCATTTCTCCAAACCCTCCACCGGCTCTGTGGCGTGACCTTTGACCCCTGACCTCTCTGTGTAGACAGGATCCTCGTGGGGGGGTAAATTGGTTCCCTCTACTTGTTTGTACTGTCTCGGAGTATTTCTCCGGTGTAGTATTAGTACTCCAGAGTACAGCGGCCCTTTGACGGCAGCATGTTTTAAATCAGCTGGTTTCGTCTCAGAGGTCCAGCAGGAATCTTAGTCACGTTTCTAAATGAAGAAACAAGTTCCTGCATTTGACCACAAGAACAAAGCACACGCACACGGTACAGGTCTCAGGACGAGAGCCTGAGACAAACTGATGAGAACAATGAATGACCAGGGTGAGCAGCCGCAGCGCCGCAGCGCCACCTACCGGGCGCAGAATGCACCACGCGGTGAAGACGAGTTCTCATTCCAAATTAATAGAAACTAAACACAAATGTGACCACACACAACTTGTGTGACTGCCTATGTGGTGTGTGCGTGTGTGTGTGTGTGGGTGTGTGTGTGTGCGCATATAATAAACTCAGGAATTAAAACCGTATTTGCCTTTCTGGTGTTTAACTTATTTTGATTATTGATCAATTTTTATTATAATTATTGCAAAACATTTTTTCTAAAATCTGCGTATGTCTTCCAGCACACGTGACAATATTAATGACGTAATGCTTGTTTTAAAATGTACTTTTCCACATCACTTTAAACAGTAAGCGTCTGTTTACTTCCGGTGTGATTCACTAATATCACCGCCCATCCGGTTCGCACCGCAGCTGTAAACCGAGCGCCCCTTCCCGCCCCAGGAAGGAGCGGCTGTGAATCACTTCCGGGTTTCTGAGGTCTTCTTCGCGTCAAACTGTTCACTTTTTAAACGAGTCTCTTCACTTTTGTCACTTTTAAACATGACGAGTTGACCGAGAAGGAAACTCGACGCTTTGAGGGAGAAACGAGTCGGTTTTTAACGCCGTGAAGGTAAAACACGTTTAAAATGTTTGTTTTCGCCTCATTAAAGTTGATGAAACAAGGTTCATTAAGGAGCTGAACGTGGTTAATAATTCACCCATAAACACGTAAACAACACATTGTTTACACACCGCGGCTCACGTTACCTCGTCACCATCCAGACCATAATAATCCTTTCACATGTGCATGCTGAGTAATACATGTACAGCTTCCTTTAGAGGAAAGTACTTTACCAAGTACTTCACCTGAAGTACCTTATTGTATTATAGTATAAGCTGGTTAATGGTAAGAAAACACATTTGAAGCACTTTTATCTTGACTTTACTGTGTCGCAGTGGAGGTTCTTCACTCAGTGAGCACAAGTACAGCAGAGATCAGCACATTTTAATTTTTCGCCAGCATGAAAAAACCCTCTTTATTAAAAAGATATAAAATAGTTTATAATTAACCTTAATGGATCAAAGCTCAAGCTTTTCTTTTTCTTTCTTCCAAGAATAAACTTTAGAGGCGTTTGTACTTTGCGCTTACTGTGGATGTTTATTACGTCTGACTGGGAAAGAAAGTGACATAAGCTTGTGATAAACGTAATGCAAAACACAACCTTAAATAACTCAAATCATCTCTCTACATTCCACCTGATCTGAAGACAAAACCACTACGTAAAAAGTGGGAAACATAAAACACAAACGCATTAACAGGCTTTGGTCTCCAGATGGAGACAGACGACAACACCTTGATTAAAGTTAATCAGAGATGAATAAAGTTTAATGTGAGAGATGTACTTCTGCCTCCTCACCACTAGGGATCACTGCCTGTCTGACGTCAAACATATGAATACATGTATGAATAAATACATGTATGAAGGTTCACTCTTTGTAGTAACACAATGTGCTCTAAGCAGTGAGAAAGAACACGGTTCTGAATCTAAACATCTTCATTTAAAAAAGCTGTTTAAAATGTTACATGACAAGTTTCTTTCTGTTTCTGTCTGCTGGAGGAAGTGGGAGGAGTCAGATGATGGAGGAGGCGGAGCCGAGCGGAGGCGTCATAGAGGAGGAGACTCCTCCGCAGGTGAGACGGTGTATAAATTAATGTAATATGCTTATAATAAATAAACAAGACAACAAATGTATGGATGAGTCTATATTGTTTAATCAAGACATATTTTAGAAATACATGTAAATATATAAATCAACATAGTTATTTCTTACTAGAATGTCTTACTATATTGTTTTTACTTTTGTTATTTGTAATGCCACATTTATTTCCATCTGTTCCATGTGTTCAAATGGATTTTTTAATCATAAAAAACATTTAAGTATGTTACATGAAATATTTGTGATCTTCAGGAGTAACTAATGTTTTTAACTAAATGCAGTTTATCTGATACAGCTGTGAACATCTGCTTCAACTCAACTGAGACCAGAACTCCACTTAAATTATTACGCTGCTTTGAGACTAAAAGAACCATTTTGTATCGCAAGTGCTCCACTTATGTACAATGTTACTTCCCCCTCTGTGTTGCCTGCTACTCGATACCTTTGACTACGAATTTTCTTCTTCACTTTATTTGTCGGACAGCTTTAGTTACTTTACAAACGTTTTACATAAAAAAAACTATCAAATATGAAATAATTTTTCCCTAATTGTTACATAAATTTTAATAATAAATGTGCATTTTTGTCTTCTTCTTCCCCATTAATCATCTCCGGACCCCTCAGATCTATCCGGTGTCACTTTACAGGGCCCAGCCCCCTATGTTGTAAACTTACTTTCCCTCCATTAGACTATCTCCATTTATTGGTAATAAAACGTAAAATATAACAACCCCTAATTCCCACGAGGGCGACCTTTCACTGGTGATACTGATTATGCGTTGGCTGTAGAACTGGAGCACCACAGAACCTGTGAAACGAATAACAGGTGTATTATTTAATGTGTACTCACAAGTTGTTAACATTACTAACTCATAACTCGTGTTATCAGTGAGTCTAAAACAGACGTGTGTTGGACATATTTCTTTTAGACTGATTTATTATTCACACGTTACGCAAGCAGCCGGATGAAAGAACAAGGAACAGCTTCCACAATGTTATCAGGCGGTTGGCGCGGCAACAAAAGCAGGGCGGTGCGATGAAGGGTGGCGGCGAGGGGCCTGGAGTGACGGCCATTGTTGCGGCTGGAGCTGATGCCGTGACGGGCGTGGTCGGCAGCCGGCTCACCTACGTGCGGTGCGGCGACGAAGAGAAGATTTATTTCTAATCCAACACGTGTCACAGGACTGTTTTGTTCTCAGTGGCGCCGGAGGAAATCTTTGTTTTTTTAGAACCAGAAGCCAGCGCAGAAAACGATGAGTCATCAAATCATCGCAGTGAAAACGTGTGGTCTATTAGAGACCTGTCAATCAGCGTGTAGCCCCGCCCTAAAGCGCCCCCTGCTCCATGGTCTGTGTGACTCTAAATGGACCATAAGTCACAAAATGAACATCATGCTGGATGAAGAAGACTTGAAACTAGAGACTGAGACCATAAACTCATGTTTACAATGTTTACTGAGGGAATAAATCCAGAGAGAAGTAGAGTCATTTCCTCATAGACGTCTATGGGAGCAGAGGAGTCGCCCCCTGCTGGTCACTACAGAGAAGTAGAGTCATTTCCTCATAGACGTCTATGGGAGCAGAGGAGTCGCCCCCTGCTGGTCACTACAGAGAAGTAGAGTCATTTCCTCATAGACGTCTATGGGAGCAGAGGAGTCGCCCCCTGCTGGTCACTACAGAGAAGTAGAGTCATTTCCTCATAGACGTCTATGGGAGCAGAGGAGTCGCCCCCTGCTGGTCACTACAGAGAAGTAGAGTCATTTCCTCATAGACGTCTATGGGAGCAGAGGAGTCGCCCCCTGCTGGTCACTACAGAGAAGTAGAGTCATTTCCTCATAGACGTCTATGGGAGCAGAGGAGTCGCCCCCTGCTGGTCACTACAGAGAAGTAGAGTCATTTCCTCATAGACGTCTATGGGAGCAGAGGAGTCGCCCCCTGCTGGTCACTACAGAGAAGTAGAGTCATTTCCTCATAGACGTCTATGGGAGCAGAGGAGTCGCCCCCTGCTGGTCACTACAGAGAAGTAGAGTCATTTCCTCATAGACGTCTATGGGAGCAGAGGAGTCGCCCCCTGCTGGTCACTACAGAGAATGCAGCTTTAACACGTGAAGCTTTGGTCTCTCTTCAGAACCAGAGGTTGATTTTGCATCTGTTAGCTGAAAATCCTGCTTTTCATGTGAAGCTGGTTAAAATATAAGGTGGTTAATAATAAATAATAATAAATAATAAAGTTTTTCTGTAGCAGATTATCCCTTTAAGACGAAACCCGTGCGTGTGTGTGCATACACGCCTTCAATGCAACACAACAACTTTGAACCATTTTGTGTGTCTGTGTGTGTGTGTTTGTGTGTTTCTAAAAACACCTGCTCAACATTTCGCCTGAATCATTTCCTGGGAAAAAAATGAAAACGTGGAGGAGGACGTCCAGTGCTGACATTTGTTTTTGTAATCGCAGTTAATCACAGTTGACAACTGTGTGTGTGTGTGTGTGTGTGTGTGTGTGTGTGTGTGTGTGTGTGTGCGCGCGCGCGCGGCGTCGTTACCTCTCATCTGCGTCAGGTGACCATTTCCTGGCTCTTGACTGTTCCAGTGACCTCTGACCTCCTCCACCTGCTGCCAACCGCGGCAGGGAGCCTTTTGATCCGGGTGCTGATTGGCCCGCCGACAAGCTGCGGTTCCGTTTCCCACGGTGATCCGTCCGATGCGTCGTCACGGCGCTTTGATTTCCCGACCTCTGACCTCTGTGCTGTCGGTTTACTGCCGATGATCCGGTTCCAGGAACGTTTTGTCGAGGTGGAGCTTTTCTCTCTCGTCGTGACCTCGTATGTTTTGGGAAATTCGAAAGCCTCGAATCACCCGGACGTCTCACAGCTGATTGGACGCCCCGTAACCGTGACAACGCAGAGCGGTGCGCTCACCTCTTGGGACCAACAGAACGGTCTGACCTCCTTCTACGCCTCTCTTGATTTTCCGCAGGACACAAACACAAACTACAACCACGCGGACGGCGACGCCGCTTCCTGTCCAGCTGTGGAAGGTAAACAACTCATTATGTTCGTCATTATGATGCTAAGGCGGGATTTTTATATGAATTGAAACCACCCGTTCACCTTTGACCTCCAGGCGTCCCAGCGCCGCCGCCGAAAAGAGGACCCGTGGTGGTTCGAGCAAACAACAAGAACCCGGCCAGCGAGAACCTGGAGAGAGTCCGCCAGTGGAGCGTTGCCACCTACAAGGTGGGAGGGGTCTGGCCTGTCATGTGATGGATAGCTGTCCATCGATCAATAACCCCGCCCTCCGCCCCGCAGTGCACCCGCCAGGCCGTGTCGGAGAGGCTGGGCCGGGGGTCCCGCACGGTGGACCTGGACCTGGAGCCCCGCCTCGAGCTGCTCAAAGACGACCGGCAGCGCTACGACGGCGTGACCAAGCTGGCCCAGACGCTGGCCAATCAGCTCGCTCAGTTCTCCGTTACCCAGAAGACCCTGGGGGACGCCTTCGCCGAGCTCAGCCTCAAGACGCCGCCGCTGCACGTGAGTACTGTCGACGCTGGTGGCTTACACCGAATGTTTGATTAACCCGCCCCCCCCCTCAGCGACGGTCCAATCACGGCTCAGCAACCGTAACCGTTTGTTTTATTTTTATTGAAATTTTTTATTTTTTATTTTTCTTTCTAAATATATATTAATTTGTTCTTTTCCGCATTTTTGATATTTAATTTTGGGGGATTTCGTTGAATTCGGTTAGCATCTCGGCGTCCGCCGCCATCTTCCCGCCAGGTGGAGTTCACCGCGAACGCGGACGCTCAGAAGTTCCTATCGAAGAGCGGCGAGACTCTGACGGCGTCCCTCAACGCCTTCACGTGTGACATGAGCACTCTGATCAACAAGACCATCGAGGACACCATGATCGACGCCAGGCGCTACGAGGCCGCCAGGTGGGTGACATCACAGAGCGACGCGGGCTCCCCGGGGGGCCCCGGAGGAGGAGGCTAACCGGGCTGCTGTGGCCCCGCAGGGTGGAGTACGACGCCTACCGGGTGGACCTGGAGGAGCTGAACCTCGGGCCGCGGGACGCCCTCACCCTGCCCCGACTGGAGCGCGCCCAGAAGGACTTCCAGAGCCAGAGGGAGCGGTACCAGAGGGCCCGAGACGACCTGTCCGTCAAAGTCCGGCTGCTGCAGGAGAACAAGGTGAGGGGGAGGGGCTTATCTCTTTTCAGGGCAAAAAAACGCTGTTTCAATGTCGTCTGAATCTGTCGTCTGAATAAACGTTCTTGTCCGGCGGTCCAACAGACCCGACCCCCCCGACCCCCTGTGGATCCTCCATGTTGTAACTTGAGGTCCTTCACATCCTCTGCAGGTCAAAGTCCTCCACCAGCAGCTGTGGCTGCTCCACGCCGCCGTGGCCGCTCACGCCTCCTCCTGCCACGCCTTCCTGGAGGAGTGCGCCGCGGCCCTGGGAGACCCCGACTGCCCCCCCCCCTCCTGGCTGGAGGAGAGCTGATGTCTTGGGTGCTCCTTGGGATAGGGAGGTGGGTTTATCTACGGGGGGTTAGAGAGACGTTGAACACATTCTGGGTCTTATTTTCACCTTTTGATGTGATATTTAGGACAATAATGATCTCTAATTAACACACAGACACACACACACACACACACACACACACACACACACACACACACACACACAGACACACACACACACACACACACACACACACACACACACACACACACACACACACACACACAGACAGACAGACAGACAGACAGACAGACAGACAGACAGACACACACACACACTGTTTTAGTAAATCCATAATCCTCCATTAAGGCACTAAGCCTTTCTTTTAACTCCTCAGCCTCTGCACTCCGAGACTCCCACATCTCCTCCTCCTCAGCTCCTTCACACATCTCCTCCTCAGCTCCTTCACACATCTCCTCCTCCTCCTCAGCTCCTTCACACATCTCCTCCTCCTCAGCTCCTTCACACATCTCCTCCTCCTCAGCTCCTTCACACATCTCCTCCTCAGCTCCTTCACACATCTCCTCCTCAGCTCCTTCACACATCTCCTCCTCCTCGTCTCCTTCACACATCTCCTCCTCCTCGTCTCCTTCACACATCTCCTCCTCCTCGGTGTGATGTATAAAACCCTTTGTGTCTTCGGGATCATTTCCTTCTCTTTTATCTGCGACGTGGGCGACATGATCCTCTAAACTGCAACTGTCACTTTATCCCGAACACAAGCGGGTGGAGCGCTGGACCACGTGTTTGTGTTCGGCCCGAATCGACGCGCCGCCTCCTGCGTGTTCTTATTCCCTTCTGACGGAGACCGTCACAGGGTGGACAGAATAACAGAAACACCGTTGCTCTCTGGACATTATTAATCTGTAGTTGACCTTCGTCTCCTTGTGTTAAAATATACGACTCTGTTTGGTGTCGACGAAGCTCAGATGTGAGCACAACTATGCAAGGAATCTGTGCCGTTTGTGCAATAATGTCTCCTAACCCTCTTTAAAATGAACGATGACATCATGCTCGTACCAAACATTTAACAGAACCCCAGTCCTAACCTCAGTCGTTCATCTTCTAACAGACCAAAAGACAATCGAAGTTAAAAGACAGCGTTTCTTTCTTTTTAAGTAAAAGTGACAAAAAAGGACCAAAATGTACTTAGTGTTTTAATATTTATGGGAATGTTTTGTGTGTAACTGCCAAATAAAATGATATGAAAGCAAATCTCAATTTATTTGTCTAATCACGATGATGCAAGTTTGTGTTGTGACTTCACCTCCACACACACACTTTTTTACTTTCCTCTCCCTTTTGCAGAGATCCTAAAATACTCTTAACATTTTTAATTTTTACAAATTATATTATTTGACTTACAGGGAAAACAGTTTACAACAATATTGTTGGAAGGAAAAATAATCTGCTTTTATCTAAGTAAGATTTTTAGTCGTCAGATAGTATTTTTAGTAATACTTGTATGGTATCAGTACATTTGAGTGTTTTTTAACTCAAAATAATGCACCAAACATTACAGTAGATGAAGGTAGTACGTATATTATTGTAGATCTCCAGCTGTAAAAACTGTCGACACAGTCTTCATTAGTATTCAGTTTCACAATAAGAGTCCAGTTTGTAGCTGATTGCTTTAAAGAGAGGCCATGATTCCCCGGGCTGCACACAAGTACACAAACTGATGTGTTGTTCTTTTGAAGCGCATCTCAGACAATACCGGAGTATTTCTACACTTCTAATGCTACTTTTACTTAAATAATTTACATTGCTTACTTTTTCAACTTACGGTAACAATATCTTAAGTAGTATTTTTTAGTTATTTTTGTCCTCAATATTTGGGTTTTTTAAACGCGCTAGCTAGCAGCCGTTTATCCAACATTTTGTTTTAATTAAGATGACCCCTAAACTATTCATCTTTACTGTTAAATATTTTAATTCGAACAATATTTTGACTCATAACCAAATACCTGCTGAGCTACTGATATCAGCTTTGTGTCCGTAGCTCGTTATCATGCTAATGCGCTAAGACAAACGGTTTACATTTAGACGTTCATTTAATAACACTCGTAGACTTTTAACTTTGACTTGCAGTGTATTTTTCTTTTACTGTCTTGTATTTGTGCTTTTACAACATTAAAGGATCGGAATACTTGCTGACAGGTTAAAGATTAGCAACTTAGCAAACAGACATTAGCATTTGGCTAAAGGCTGCTAGCTTAGAAAACTGCTGACACATGAAAGCAACACATGTGTGTCTGTGAGGGGGGGGGGGGGGGGGGGGTATGACTAGGGTTATTTTGCCAAAGGCGGGGCCGGTACGGTTTATCTGGACCACACACACACACACACACGCTTTAACAGTAAAGACTCGTGTGTGTGTGGAGCGCCTTTACACCTGAGCCATCACGCATGCGCAGACCGCCCCGCCCCCCCGCCCCGCCCCGCCCCCCCCGCTCTTCAGGCGGCTGCGTCGCGCGCTGCTCAACCGGCATCACACGGAGTCGGTCGCTCCTGTTTCGCTGTAGAATTGGAGGTTTTGTTGCGGGAGTTCGGCGCAGGAGAGTCCGCGCCGCTGGAGCCGCTCGGCCCGGTGAGTTTAGACGTGAATTCCACGCTGGAGTCGGTAGTTTCCGGCCGTGTTTGATTCCAGAGTGAGAGGAACTTTGCGTTACTGCGGATCGGAATTAAGGCTTCGTGCCACCGAGCTGTTTAACGCGGGACCGGCCGGGTCCACCAGACCTCACTCACATTTACGCTTTATTCTACAATGAGCCGCTCTGATGTTCCCAATGCGCTCCTTGTTTGTGTGTCTACACTTAAAGTGACTTTAGTGTGTTAAATGGTTTGTTCAGAGGTCCTGATGGAGTAATGTGTCCTTCAGTGTCACTGATGTGATAAATGTTCCATGATATTCACAGTTTAAGTTCAGTGAGCAAATAGATTGGAGGTTTATCTGCTCAGGAGCAGGTTTATTTTTACTGTGTTTCGGGGTTTTACCCTCTAAAATATCCAAATATTGAATTTTCAATTGGTCTGTGAGGATTTTTGGAGACTTTATGGAGCTTAATTATTATTACATCTCTGTAATATTGTTTATATTATTCGTAGCAGGTCTTTTGTGCTTTTGTAACCTCTGATACTCTTTTATCTTAAACACAGACTCCCTGGAGTTTAATCTTCTGTATTTTGAGTGCTTTCTATTTTTAAGTGCTTGAAGGGCTTGAATGAATAGTGACTTTATGCAATTTCTTATTATTTATATTACTAAAACAATTAACTGAGCATCTAAATATTTGCAAATGTTTGTGTTTTAGCAAAGATGCTTTTTGTCCTTTCATCTCTCGGTAGATGGATTTTGGAAAATAGGGTTACGGTTTTTAGCACAATCAATCCGACAGAAGAAAATGTCACGTTTGAAGTTCCGTGTCACACTTCTTAATTAGAATTATTACATATTGTGGAATTGTCTATAAATAACTGATCCACTGAGTGTGAGCTTTCACACCTGCCTCGAGAAGGTCTACAGGCCTCAAGGTGTCAACAGTCAATTCACACAACTCCAAAACGTCAGTCGCAGGTCGCTCACGTGACGAGACGTGCGTGCGCTGCTCAAAGGCACTTCATCAGGGCGGGACGGCCTCTGTCTCGGGGACAACGTTGTCTCCACTCGGAAATACGGTGCTTTAAACTGTCACGCTGACCTCTGACCTTTCTTGAATCGCGACAGCGACAATGAAATCCTTTTCGTCCCGACTCGCCGGGTCGGCTCCCCTCGTCCTTCTGCTGCGGCCATCAAAGCAGACGCTCCGACCTCGACGCTCCTAAAGGGACCCGCTCGACCCGCCCACAGCCCTCGGCTTCTCTCTCCCGTCTGGCTTCTCCGTCGCCGTGCAACCCCAGAGAGGAGCGGTACACTCAACCTGTAGGAGGTATTGGTGGCGTTGGAGGTATTGGTGGCGTTGGAGGTATTGGTGGCGTTGGAGGTGGTATTGGTGGCGTAGGAGGTATTGGTGGAGGTATTGATGGAGGTATTGATGGCGTTGGAGGTATTGGTGGCGTAGGAGGTATTGGTGGAGGTATTGATGGCGTAGGAGGTATTGGTGGAGGTATTGGTGGCGTAGGAGGTATTGGTGGAGGTATTGATGGCGTAGGAGGTATTGATGGAGGTATTGATGGCGTAGGAGGTATTGATGGAGGTATTGATGGCGTAGGAGGTATTGATGGCGTTGGAGGTATTGATGTAGGTATTGATGGCGTAGGAGGTATTGATGGCGTTGGAGGTATTGATGGCGTTGGAGGTATTGATGTAGGTATTGATGGCGTAGGAGGTATTGATGGCGTTGGAGGTATTGATGGCGTTGGAGGTATTGATGGAGGTATTGATGGCGTTGGAGGTATTGATGGAGGTATTGATGGCGTTGGAGGTATTGTTGGAGGTATTGATGGCGTTGGAGGTAGTGATGGCGTTGGAGGTATTGCCGGCGTAGGAGGTCGTGATTGGGCAGGAAGTATCGATCGTGTAGAGGATCGGTGTGCAGGCCGGCCCGGCGTCTGAAGGTTCCTAATGTAGAAGCTCTGGAAGGTCTCTTCCTCCTTGGATCGTTCAGGCCGTGCGTCTCATTCTCTCTTCTTCTCGGGCCTTTTTCTCTCCTGCAGTTCTGGCTGATGTTTCTTTCTGCATGGAAGCTCTCACTCTGCTGTGATCCTCAGGCTGAGGCGTGAGGATGTGTCGCTGCTGGAGGGAAGTGTGGGAGCTAATCCTTCAGAAGGGGGGAGGGAGGGAGGAGGGGGGAGTATGTGTGACTCACAAGGAGCAACTTCCTCCCTGATGCTCCGACGTTTCCACAGGGTGATAATCACACTGCTGACAGCGTAACGATCAATAAGTCAACCGATGCTTATAACAATAAGCGGTCGCATGAGTCATCTTTAGTCCCCAGGTCACGATGTTTGTTGTGTGTGTGTGTGTGTGTGTGTGTGTGTGTGTGTGTGTGTGTGTGTGTGTGTGTGTGTGTGTGAGAGACATGAGGTCAAATTAATTTGTAGTGTAAATATTTGTCAGTGTATTATAACAGGTTTGTGGTGCCTTGTGTGTGTTTTTGATGTACACACCTTTGCCGTGTCGTGGCCCGGGTCAGTTCCTCAGAACGTTGCCACGGGTCCACGTGGTGCAGCGGTACAGAGGGTGCGCCGGGAAACCGGCTGCTCCATGTCCCATGTCAACGTGTCCCTGAGAAAGACACCGGACCCCTAAATGCTCCCCGGGCCAAAAATGTCAAAAGCCGCGTGTTAAAAATGTAATGTAAATGACCTGTGATGTAATGTGATGTAAAAGATCAACCTGTGACTCCCACATGGTAACATAAATCTAAACCTCCATTAAAGGCTGATTTAACAGTCATGTTTTATATTAATCTTTACATCAATAAGTCTGTTCACGTAAAATATTATTGTTTGGTCTTTGTGGACGAGGAGGGAGAGAGAAAACAACAACAACAACAATAACAACAAAACGTGACCCCGATCCAGTCATCCACTGACAAACCGCCATTGTTTGTGACCCGGTCCGTAACCACGGCGATCGTTGGTCCTGCCGTCCGTTGCCATGGCAGCAAGCGATGGCCGCCGTTCCATAAGTTACCAACAATCCACCGGGTTTCACCGTGAATTCTGTGGATTTAACGGTTCTCTTTTCTTTTTGGCGAATTAATCAAACCAACAGAAATATATATTATATATTTATTTAAGTATAAATGTGTTTTGGGAAATTCGGCTCATCAAAGTCACCACATAATAGTTATTTTACTACCAAAGCAAAATGATGCTGAACAAAAATACCAACTTGAATATTTTCCTATATCAATCAACAAAGTAAAAGTAAGATTTATTGAAATCAAAAGTTGTTCTAAATAATTCAATTGATCACAAGTCCTATTATTGTGAATGTTATGATCATTAGCTTTGCATGCAGCATATTTATTGTATTTTTTTGGAACTAAAAAAGAAGAAAATTACAACTAGAATTCATTTAAATTGGACATTTTAATGAAGTGAAACTGTTTTTTGCCACAAAGTTTTTGGTGTCGCACCAAAAAGCTTGATTGTTTGTGTTCATTAAAAGGTTGTTTAAAACATTGCAGAGTAATTTATCTGTATTCTTTATTATTCTTTTTCCTGTTTAAGTTCCCGTAGTTTGACTCTTTGATCTTTTGTAAAGAACTTTGAACTCGTATGTGTAAATGTTTGATCGTTTACAGAAACTCAAACTTGGCACAAAGGTAAATGTTTAACACAACGTCATCAATGAGTTTTAATTAAAACTGGTTGTGACAGCTGGATTTTTCCGAGTCATTAATCTGTGTATAGATTTTTTATCTGAACTGATCAACCTCCGATACGATCGATATGTGTGTTTTCAAAATGACGATCCACTTCCTGCTTGTTTTCTGAGGTTTCAGATGTTTTTCTTACTCCGTTTTCTCTTAATTCCTCTCTAGCTCTCTCGTCTTCTGACCTTTGACCCCTCCGATGTCCCTGAAGCGATGACCCACCGTCGCCATGGTCAACCATCGCCGAGGTGACCACCTCGCCTGCCGTAACACCTCCAGTCGGCCGCGAGGACGCACGTGATGGGCAGCGCCCCCCCGGCCAATGAGAGGGAGGCGCTCTTCCTCCAGGTGCAAGGGGGCGCGGCCTTTGCCGAGCCGGCGCCTCCCCCTGCTTCCCCTCCGGACGGATTTTCTCACTCTGAATGTGAGCGGAGGACATCGTGTCCTCCTCCCCCGCCCCCACCTCCTCCTCCTCCTCCTCCTCCTCTGCCCCTGCTGGGAGACCCTGTAGGAGGACTGAAGAAGAAGAGGGTGCGGAGTTTCTTTTGGAAAACGATACCGGAGGATCAGGTGAGGTCACAGCTCGGCATGGAGTGCCGCCCTGATGACGTTATTATAGCATGTGATTTACTGTGTGTGTGTGTGTGTGTGTGTGTGTGTGTGTGTGTGTGTGTGTGTGTGTGTGTGTGTGTGTGTGTGTGTGTGTGTGTGTGTGTGTGTGTGTGTGTGTGTTGCAGGTGAAGGGGCGGGCCAACCTGTGGACTCAGCGCCGAGTGCAGCAGCAGCACCACATCGACGTCCGGACGATCGAGGAGCTGTTTGGTCAGAAGGAATGTCACTCAAAGGCCACGCCCACAGGGGGAGGGACTACTGGGAGCTCCTTCAGGGAGGCCAAAGAAGAGGTGTGTGTGTGTGTGTGTTGTGTGTAGGCGTGTGGACAGTTTCCACCTGGGCTCTGACCTCATCTGCCCCCCCAGGTCTCCATACTGGACTCTAGGCGAGGGATGAACATCGGGATCTTCCTCAAACAGTTCAGGAGGTAAATCTGCTTCTCTGAGCACAAGTGAGCATTTTGTCCCCCAAAGGAAATCCGACGTGTGAAGAGAATGAAATCTGCTATTTAACCCGGCGAGCGGCAGCCGAAGCTCCGCTACTTAACCAGCGTTACAAACGTGGTACGCGCGTCCTCGCCCCTCACCGCAGGGTGTTGTGGGTAAGCAGGTGAGTCGCGCAGACGCAGGACCTCATCCACATGCAGCGGTTCCGACGTCCCCGGATGACGTCCAGGCGTGAAGGACGTGTTTCACGACCACAAACGGCAGGCGTGGCGCCGGCGAGCTCTCCAGGGGTCACATGTGACGTTCGCTCACTCACAAGGGAGCAGGTCGCTCCCCGTAACGCACGCGGGCCGTCGGTTTGTAGACGCCTTCAGGCGCTCACGAGTTCACAGCCCAGAACACGGATGTGAGCATTTCACAAAGATGACAAACGCACCAATTCATTTCTTACGTAAATTAAAAATGAAATGTAATAATCCTCAAGGTCCAATCAGAAGATAGTTGACGATATTCACCGTGGCAACAGTGAGCCGTATGGGGCGGAGCCTCTGAGGGATCTGCTGAAGCTGCTGCCGGAGGAGGAGGAGGTAACACACGCGCACGCACACACACACACACACACACACACACACACACACACGTGTCTTCATCTGCTTCTTCTTCGTGGGTTTCCTCTCCTGAAGGTGAAGAAGCTGAAGTCGTACCGCGGCGACATCTCTAAGCTCTCATTGGCCGATTCCTTCGTGCACCTGCTGCTTCAGCTCCCCAGGTGAGGGGATGACCTTTGACCTCCAGCAGACCTGCTGCTGTTGGTCGTAGAATGAGAGCGGCGTCTCCCCATCAATGAATTACAATGTTTTTTATTTAATGTACAAGTTTTTTAAAAGCTTATTTTTATTAAACATAACTTAAAAATATTTTCTTGATTGAACAACTTTAAATCTTTGGGAGTTTTCATTGAAACTTTTCTAATATTTGTCTTTACTCTTTCTATTCTCTTTCTGTTTAAACTGTGAGGGTATTTTGTATTTAATAAAAAATAAAACTGGTCTTTTCTGGTTTATTTGCGTGATGTTTGTCACATCGTCTTTTATATTTATTAGCGGAGCGACTACATGACTCCTCTGTTTGGTCCCTGGAGTTGCTCCTCACGGCAGACGGGTTTCCCAGCAGCACAAACGTCTGCTTGTCCTCGTCTCTGCAGTTACTGCGTCTGCATCGAGGCCATGCTGCTGAAGGAGGAGTTCCCCGCGGCGAGTGAGGTCATCAGTCGGGACATCGCCGTCCTGCGCTCCGCCACCAAAGGTAACGCAAGGTGTGTGTGTGTCTGTGTGCGTTTGGCGCCACCTGCTCGTGCTGCTTCCTGTCCGTCCTCTGACATGAAGAACAACTTTGTTGTTTCTGGTTCTTTATATTTTGCTGCTTCGAGCGTCATGAAACCTCCGTGAAGCAAACGGAGGAACAACAACACCTCGACTATTTCTGTCTGTGTGTGTGTGTGTGTGTGTGTGTGTGAGACCTGGATAAGTGAATTGTTAACACGCTGTCGGTGACGCGCACACACGCTCTCTGTTGTGCGAGTGAAGATGTCTGCTCCTACTGAAGACGTTGTCCTCCTGCAGAGCTGATGTGCTGCGAGGAGCTCCACGCCGTCCTCCACCTGGTGCTGCAGGCCGGGAACCTCCTGAACGCCGTGAGAGACGCACGCACACACACACACACACACACACACGACACACAACCCCCTCTGACGCAGCACGCGGTGGTTCAATGGACCCTGAGGAGCAGATGTTTTGTGTGTCTCTCTGCAGTTAGTGGGCATCATTTTGTGGTGGTGTTTTCTTTAGATGTTGTGCGTCTCTTTGTGGTGATTTGACTTGAAGTACATTGTGTGTGTGTGTGTGTGTGTGTGTGTGCAGGGAGGCTATGCAGGAAACGCAGTGGGCTTCAAGCTGTCGTCCCTTCTGTCTCTGGCCGACACAAAGGCCAACAAACCCGGCATGAACCTGCTGCACTTTGTCGCTCTGGTCAGTAATCTGTGTGTGTGTGTGTGTGTGTGTGTGTGTGTGTGTGTGTGTGTGTGTGTGTGTGTGTGTGTGTGTGTGTGTGTGTGTGTGTGTGTGTGTGTGTGTGTGTGTGTGTGTGTGTGTGTGTGTTGCAGCTTCTCCTCTGTACCACCGTTAGCTTTGAGCTGAACACAGCGGAACATCTGTATCTCTGTGAGGACCTTTTAAGGTCTGATGTTTGGGCTCCGGTTCAGAATACCTCAGGATATGAGTACAAATACTCTCATACAGGATGTAGTACTTCTACCCACGGTGTAGGAGCAGATCATATTGTACTTCTTTCTGCTTCAGGAAGCCCAGAAGAAAGACACGAAGCTCCTGGAGTTCCCTCTGAAGTTGACTCACGTCCAGCCGGCTTCCAGGTCAGACGTCTCTCTACGCAGGGCAGGGACTACGTTTCCCATCAGCCCCGTCACCTCCCTGTCTGCGTCCCCGCAGGGTCTCCTTGGAGACGCTGGACGCCGAGCTGCAGTGGCAGACGTCCCGCGCGCGCTCAGTGGAGGAGAACGTGCGCCGAGAAGCGGAGCTGCTGCAGCGGCTGGGCGGCTTCCTGCAGGTAGAAGCACAGGAAGTCAGGTGGTATTTCACGTGTGCCGCCACGCCGCTTTAACCCCGCCCCCCCCCTCCTCTCAGTCGGCCTCCTCCTCCCTGAGCTCGCTGCACGCCGCCCGGCAGCAGCTGAAGGAAGAAGGCAGCGAGCTGATCGACTTCTTCTGTGAAGACCGAGAGACCTTCAAGCTGGACGACTGCTTCAGCATCTTCAGCCGCTTCTGCTGCAGGTTCACCGCCGCCGCCACGGTAAACAACAACAACAGCCACACAAACAACATATTAACACATCACAACTGACATTTTAAACTCCTCCCCCTGAAGGAGAACGCAGAGCGGGAGGCCAAGGAGGCGGCCCGTCGCCGGCGGCAACAGGAGCTGGAGGAGCAGAAGAGGCACTCGTGGGCCGGCAGTGAGGAGGTGAGAGTTCACACAAACAAACAAACAAACAAACAAACAAACAAAGGGGCTGACGGGGCGCCGTGTCTCTGCAGGTGGGCGGAGCCGCCGGGCTGCGGTGCCGCAGCGAGGCGGACGTGTCGGCCGCCATGTCGGCGCTCCTCTCCCCGAAGTTCGGCCCGCGATCAGACTTCAGGAGCTCCCAGAATCCTCGGGGGAGCTGGCGGCGCTCCCGGGTCGCGCCGGAGGTCGCGGCGGAGCGCGAGCTGAGCTCGCTGCTCGGGTCGGCGGCCGTCGACGCGAGGAGGGCGTTCCTGCCGGTGGCTCCGCCCCCTCGGGTCACAACGTGCAGCTTCCCCCGGCAGCCTTCGGCGATCCACGCAACCGCCTCCTACCTCAGCGACGCCGCTTCCTCCGGTCGCACCGCCGCCAACTGCACAGGAGGAGAAGAAGGCGGAGTCGGCGCTGGTTTGAAGCCCGACTTCGGCAGAGCGAACGAAGCCGGTCAGGACTTCGGCGAACACCTGTCGGTGGTTCTGGAGACGTGCAGCTTGGTGCCGCCACCGGAGGCGCTCGGCGGGGGCGCCGGGCGCCGCAGAGAAGAGCAACCGGCTGAGGAGGCGCAGGGAGAAGAAGAGGAGGGTCGGGAGGAGAAGGCGGTGGTTTGGTGCGTGTGCGAGGCAGCCGGCGAGGTTGCGCCCGGCGCTGCCCCGGCCAATCGCACGCCGTCAGAGCCTCCGCCGGCCAATGACAAGCCAGCACCTGAACCCATCAGCAGCCAGCCGGTGCCCGTCCCCCGCCCGGGCAACCCGTCCCGCCCCGCCTCCTCCCCGATGTGGCGTCCGCCGCCTCTCAGCGCTTCCTCCTCCAAACGAGAGGCAGAATCAGCAAATCCGTCCAGATCGTCCGCCAGGAGCCTCCCGACCCCCAGGACTCGCCCCGCCGGGACGAAGGACGCCGTCGCCCCCGGCAACAAGAACCCGCCTGTCCGCATCCTCACCGTCACCGAGTCGCAGAGCATGAGGCGCGTGGTGTCCATCTCCAGGACCAGCAGGCTCCCCGGGGAGCCCTCGGGGCGCCAGCGGGCCTTGCCGCGACCCTCGGCCCCCGACCCCAGCGGGAACGCGGCGGCGTCCCGCCCCCCCAGGCACCGGGCGGACCAGGAGGTCCCGACAGCTCGAGAGCAGAAGCAGGAGGCCCAGAGGAGGCCGTCCATCAGAAAGCCCTCAGCGAGGCCCCGACCACAGCCGGAGGAGAAGTTGTGTCGCTCCACGCTGCGCTCGCTCTCCGGAGGAGTCGGAGGAGTCGGAGGAGTCGGAGGAGGCGGCAGCGTCAGTGCTCCTGTTACCCCTTTGCACAAAGCCACTACTCCTTCAGCAATGCTGCTTCCTAGTTTTGCCAGAAGCACCGCCTCCTCTTCTTTCAGACGAACCAACACCACGCTCACTCCTCCTCCTCCTCCTCCTCGTTCACCCCACACCGGCTCCTCCACTAAATCCTCCCCCAAGAACTCCTCCTCCTCCTCCTCCTCCTCCTCAACGCCTTTCACCCGTGCCGGCTCACTGAGAGTCTCTAACCCCCTCAAACCCCCCTCCTCCCCCTCCTCCTCCTCCTCCACCTCGCGGAGGTCCAACAGTATCAGTGCGCCTCCTCGGTCGCCGCTCCACGACCCGCTGCCGCCCCCTAAAGGCCACCGGCGGAGCGACAGCAGCGCCTTCTCCGACAAGTCCTCCTCCCACCCGAGGGACTCAGGCAAGTCCTCCCGGCCGGGCTGGAGATAACAGGAGGAGCAGGAGGAGGAGGAGGCCTCAATATGAAGAACACACTGATCACCGTCGTGAGGTCTGAAGCACAGGTTCTGTGCCGTGTGAGTTTAACCTCCCAGACTCCATTGAGATTAATATGAATTTAAGCTCTGAGGACACAGGAGCTGCTGCTCGACCGCCGCCTCCACCGGTCAGTGAGTTTGTGTTGTCGTGTGACTTTGGCATTTAAACAGGGTTCATTCAGGCTCGCCAAAGTCACGTGACGACATGAACCCGCAAACGGATGCATTTGACGGCGGAGCAGCACCCCGTTCCGCTCTTGGATTGTTAAATTTATGTTTTTCTCAATGGAGTCTGGGGGGAAGAGAGCAAAGGTCACGGCTCACCGCACGATGGAGAGGTGAAAGGTTAAAGTATTCTGAATTTACAGAAGCAACATCAGGGTGAAGCCCTTTAGAGGATGAGGACACCACTGCTCTTATGCTGAAACCATTACTTAATTAACCCATCGGTTATTCCTTTATTTCAACTATTTGCACTCCAACGTGAATAAACAGAGCAGTTATTGTGAGCTCTTTCCTTTTCGAGGTACATTATAAATTCTTACTTTTTGTGTGTGACTCTTCTGTTTCCAGTGAAACTGAGAGGAGCACTTGCACATTACCATTTTATATATAGATTTAATTTTCCTTAAAGCTCTAATTATTTCTAACAAGATCATCACTGAATCTTATGAAGATCACTTTATTTTACGTCTTAAGTTTTGATTCTGCAGCTTTGAGGAATCTGCACATGTGGCCTGATTTAAAGTAGAAAGCACATTATTGTATTAAAAGAGATGGATGTAAAGACAAGGAGATGCTAAAGCTTCTCCCATTCAAACGGTGCCAACTGTGTTAATAAAGGATGTTTGTGTATTTATGTACGTACGATGTCAATATTTGAAATATGTTTAACTATATACTATTGACTA
>NC_135694.1:949271-1011771 GCF_964276395.1 Gasterosteus aculeatus | reverse complement strand
TGGAGGAGAGAGAAGAGGAGGGAGGAGAGCTGGAGGTATTGGGGAGAAAGAGGAGGTGGAGGAGAGAGAAGAGGAGGGAGGAGAGCTGGAGGTATTGGGGAGAAAGAGGAGGTGGAGGAGAGAGAAGAGGAGGGAGGAGAGCTGGAGGTAGTGGGGGAGAAAGAGGAGGAGGAGGGAGGAGACCTGGAGGTAGTGGGGAGAAAGAGGTGGAGGAGGGAGGAGAGCTGGAGGTAGTGGGGGAGAAAGAGGAGGAGGAGGGAGGAGAGCTGGAGGTAGTGGGGGAGAAAGAGGAGGAGGAGGGAGGTGAGCTGGAGGTAGTGGGGGAGAAAGGAGCTGGAGGAGGAGAGCTGGAGGTATGGGGGAGAAAGAGGAGGTGGAGGAGGAGGCGTGAGCAGCCGTTCCTCACTTTCTACTCAGAGATGAAACATCATCTGCTGAAAATCAATCCTTCACACATTCCTCTGATCCTCTTTATTGATTCATCACACGCCGCTAGGCTAACGCAGTTAGCTCATGCCCCGCACACACACACACACACACACACACACACACACGGCCCGTCCGCCTGGCCTTTGATGTGGTTTCCACTGTTTCCAGTCTGACAGAAGTTAATTCAAAACACACACACGCACAGTGGAGTGTGGGAAGGAGTCAGCTGGTCTAATGCAGAACACACACACACACACACACACACACACACACACCGAGGGAGGGGGGGGGGGGGGCTGCATACCACAGAAGAAGAAGAGAGTTTGAGGCAACAAACTGATTCATTTGAGTTCCACCTCACCAGCCTAATACGTTTAGAATTATAACATTTAACATTCTAAAATGAGCTATTCTGCCATAATTAGTACTGTTGGTACTTATGTACTTAAGTACAATATGAGAATACTTAAGTTTGGGGGGGGAGGTAGAGGGAGCCTGAGGGGGGGTCGGTGATTGACAGCTACTGATATGCAGATTACAGCATCAGAAACACCTGTGAAGTACGACCGACCTGATTGGCCGTCAACTCCAACGCTTGCAGTGTAGCCGTTTGCATGTAGCCTTTAGCACTTAGCCAGAGGGGGCGGGGCCAACGAGGGAGCGTCACTGCGGTGCCCCCGCCCCCTCCGGAGCGAGGCATGTCCCTGCGTGTTCTCGTGGAGGTCGCGTGCTCCTCCTCAGTGGATCCTGGAGCAGCGCGAGCTCAGCGCGGACTCGTTGCGCTCCCGATCGGATCGATTGGTCCCGATCGATGGCTCGTTGAGGCTCGCGCTCCTCCGCCGGATTAACGGGTCGCGTTGTTTCAGGTGACGTCGCCGCGGTGCGTTTGCGTCTCGCGCGCCGCCATGGGGTTCTACGGCACCCTGAAGCTCATCTTCTACAAAGTGAGTATCGATCAGCGGCCGGTCGATCGGGGCGTCGGCGTGTCGCTTGTCTGGATGCGTTTGTTTCATCGGGGGGGGTTTTGGTCGCTGCTCGCGCGCCGCCGGATGACGAGGCAGCGCAGCGCCTCCGCGCGCACGCGCACGCGCGCGGACGAGCGGCAGAGAGCTGCGTCTCTGATTTGATTGATTATTGATCAGCTGTACAGGGCCGATGAGCAAGGCAGCGCTGAGGCTTATTGGGATGAGTTTCTCCAAGTCGTTCTCTTCCCTGAAAGAGGATTGTTACATAAAATGTAATAAAGTCTTATTATGTTTAATGTTCGTTTATTCAGCTGAAAGTTATATATAAACACGTGACCTCACAGCTCACGACACACGATTAAAGCCTCAGAGAGCTTCACGTGTTTGCTTCTTTACTAAAAGAGGAATATCACATTTATTTTGGCATAAATCAATAAACATATATTTAAATCCACTTAAACTTTAGTATCTAAAGCAAATTGATGTTAAGAGTCAACTCAAAAGATAAAAAACGGTAAATCATCTTTTCCTTCCCTCCGCTGTGAATAATTAGTTAATAGAAGGATATTACTCGGTGCATTGTGGGTAAACGACTCTACGGTCACAGTGAGGTCACAGTCCTGAGCATCTTTTCAGTGATGTCATACAGACGTGTACCTGAGGTCCCTCTAGTAGCGTCAACACCTCCAGTGTTTGTCACCCTGCAGCGAAACGTTACCAGCTGCAGAGGTCAGAGGTCGCAGGTTCAATCCCACTCCCACCAGTGAAAATATTCACTCTTCTCCTGTTTTATTTTGAAAATCTGAACACGGATCGTGCAGGCGGTGATGATGCTGTGTGTGTGTGTGTGTGTGTGTGTGTGTGTGTGTGTCTATTTTTGACCAATGCTGCACCAGTGACATTCCTGCAATTTTCTGCATTCCTGCGTCCGTTCAGTGAGCGTGGGGGGGTCGTGTGGGGGGGCAGCAGGCTGACTCAGTCTTTCGGGGGCCGCATGTGAGTGCCAGCGGGGGGGCCGTCAGCGTTGGTCTGCGGCCTCGCGGCGCATCTCTCTGTTAACGCGAAGGACACAGCGCGTCGGCCTCGTGCGGGTCAGAACGTCCTGGTTCCCTCAAAGGGAAAAACCAGCCGTGATCTAGGAAAGAAATTGCGTGAAAGATTCTCCATCAGTGTTTGTTTGACGGCAGGACGTCAAACCACAAGTTCCCCATGAAAGTGGTTTCAAATGAGACGCGAGGCTCTGATTGTGAGTCTGCTTCTACCAGATAAAACCTCAGACCTTCACTTTGTGAAACACGTAGAGCTGCTTTAAACATGGTGAATAAAACGGTTAAAGTCTACTAAATAGATTTCAAATTCAGACAACCTCATTTTCTGAAGCTCGGTGTAAAAGCTTTAAATTACCAACGTGAAGGAGAAGTGTAGCTTCCTCATACAGGGAAACCCCAGAAAAGGGATTTAACTCAGCAGCTGCTGGAGGCTTTATATTTGGGTCAAAAATGGAGGAAAATCTTGAAGCAATTTAAAATTGTAAAGCTTCGAACTACCAAAATAAAAGCTTTTTTTGTGAATTCAGGGTTTTTCAATGAGACCATAAATCGTTTTCACACGGACGCTTTTAGCAGGAGAGCTAACGGCGTCTTTGTCCCCCCCGCCAGGTGAAGAGGAAGTTGGACCACGGTCCAGATGGCCGTCCCTTCCCATCGGGGAAGAAGCGCTGCAAAGGCACCGGATACCTCAGGTAAGGTCGGCGCCGCCGCGCGCCAAGAGCACTTCAGTGAGGTCTGTTTTCTCTGCTGCTAATGTACCTGCCCCCCCCTCCAGCCCCGCCACTTTGGTTCAGGCCACGGCGCCGCCCGCCTTCGACGACCTGCGGCTGGCCGGCGGGCTGTCGGCGCGGCGGCGTGTCTCCTCGGGGCCGCCGCCCTCCGGCCTGCAGGACTGGCTCCGCACCTTCCAGGTGAGTTCCCCCTGTGGACACGAGGTCGCCCGTGAATTCCTTCTTCCCGCTGCTGTTCTTACGCAACAACACAAACAACGACACACGAGGACAGACTGTTTGTGTGCGTCCCCCCCGATAGACGTGGAGCGGCCCAGAGAGGCTGCTGGCGCTGGACGAGCTCCTCGACAGGTGTGAGAGCGGCCAGGTGAAGCACGTGATGCAGGTCATCGAGCCGCAGTTCCAGAGGGACTTCATCTCCCTGCTGCCCAAGGAGGTGAACAACACACATACACACACACACACACAATAAAGACAACGAAAAGACAGCGTTATCATATAACAATGAAATAATAAAAATAAATCTATACAATTAAAATGATTGTAATATTACTGCATTATTATCATAATTATTCTTGTATAATAGTGGTAGTTAATAATAAAATATATGCTATAAAATGGCAATAAAAGGTCTAGATCTTTTTATTGCTATTTTATTAAAATAAAACAAATGAATGACACAATAAATACAAAATAATAGTAACAATGTAACGTGTACAAATGGCTGTAAAATATAAGTGATTTAAATGGGACCACTTCTCCCTCACCTGAGGGTTTGTGTGTATTTGTATGTTCTTTAAAAGGTGATTGTTCTGATCTCGTGTGTGCGTGTGTGCGTGTGTGTGCGTGTGCAGCTGGCTCTCTACGTGCTGACCTTCCTGCCTCCCAGAGACCTGCTGCAGGCCGCTCAGACCTGCCGCTACTGGAGGAACCTGGCTGAGGACAACCTGCTGTGGAGGGAGAAGTGCCGCGAGGAAGGTGAACAAACACCTCAAGTACTTTTACTGCATTCCAGTCCCAAGTTCCTGTGAAGGACCCACAATCATTTTAGTTACTATGGCACTAAAATGAGAAGCAACAAATGTTTGTTTGTTTGTTTGTTTTCTTCCACCTGGGAGAAAAACACAAACAACCGGATGCAAATAAGAGGCGGGAGGTCTGTGGGTGTCCAGTTCTCTTCTAGCCTGAGACACACACACACAGAGACACACACGGACAGTCAGTCACTCCTTCATTCAGCGCAATGCAGTAGCTCTGTGTGTGTGTGTCTGTGTGTGTGTGTGTGTGTGTGTGTGTGTGTGTGTGTGTGTGTGTGCGCATGTCTCCCCCGGGCGTTCTGCCAGTCAGCCGAGATTCACAGCCAGCAACCCGGCAGCCATACCAATGAGGCTACCTAGCGTTAGCGCCGCGCCGCCGCCATACTAATGAAGCCGGGCCCCTCGCGGGGATCCGGTCGATGTTCACGGCGCTGCGCCGGCTCTCATGAGAAGCTGTTAACATTTAAGCTTCTATGACAAGTCAGGAAGATTAGATTCCATGTATATATTTATTTCATAAAGGTCTCTGTGTTTACTGCCGTAGCCACGGAAATAAAGAAGGTGTGCTAAGCGTGCTAACATCTAACACCCGTGGGCACTAAACACACCGATACTGATGAGATACTGAGGTATTATAAAGATGTGATATTTGACAACACAATGTTTTCTCTTTCACAGCGTGTTTTCAAGGCTGCATTCACACATTATCACCAGAGTGACAACTTTGTTTGTCTCATTTTCCCACAACCGATGTAGCATTACAGCGTTAGCAAGCAAGCTAGCAAGTTGATAACGGTTTAATGGGGCGGGCTGATGATGATTCTAACGGTCGCTTCTCCTTCTCTGCTCCTGGGAAGGATACGCCAGCTAGCTTGGTAGCTAACTAGTTGGCTAGCTAGCTTGCTTATTCAGCCGTGCTAAGGTGCCACAACGGTTACAGGAACGGTCATTGCTTCGGAGAAGGACAAGCTAACTCACCAACTAGCGGATAGCTGGCTAGTTAGCGAGCTAGCTGATTCCGCCATGCTAAATGCTACAGCGGTTAAAGAAAGTTAGCATAACTGCGGTAATTAACTCTATTAGCTTGTCTTTGCACACGTTGTGGACGGAAGGGTCTTCACACGCCGTCTCCCCTCCTCTGCTCAGGTGTGTCAGAACACACGTCGAGCCGCCGCAGGAGGCGGCCGGGCGCCACGACCAGTCAGTGGAAGTCCGCCTACATCCGACAGCACCGCGTCGAGAACAACTGGAGGAAGGGCGACGTGGGGGAACCGACGGTACGCCGACTCACCCGATGCGGGACCCCCCCCCTCCTCACACCCCTCAGAGGGCCGTTATGAATCTGACTGTGTGACCTTGCAGGTGCTGAAAGGTCACGGCGAACACGTGATCACATGTCTGCAGTTCAGCGGCGACCTCATCGTCAGCGGTTCCGATGACAACTCGCTCAAAGTCTGGTCCGCCCTCACCGGAAAGGTATTGATTATGCAAATCAGGGTTTGTATCCTAGTATATGTTTTCATTTTATTTATATATATATATATATATATGTATATGTATATATATGAATTTGCCCGGCTCCACCGTCGGTGCTTGAAGCCTCGACCGGTCGAACATTTTCACGCTGTCTGTCGATGTGTCACCTTAATGAATTCATTTAAACACACGTGTCGGAACAAGACAAAGGGCAGGAAGCCGAATGGAATGCAGCCTTCACACCTTTCCTTCTCGCTCACACACTCTTCTGTCTCCTAGTTTTTAAAATTAAAATATGCTTTTATTTTGATGATCAGGTCACAGACAACATTCCTTTGCAATGAAAAGCGTCTTTTAATGACCTGGTGGTTTATTAGGATTCAAACCATGACGCGTGTGAGTCTGAGGGGGAGCTGAGAGTAGTTCTTAGTTTGGGTCCTGATGTGTGCTAAAGGGGAAGGAGGCGTGTACCAGTTCCACGCGCTCCTGTCTTTAGTTTTGCACTTTCGAACGCTTTCACAAGCCGCCACATCTGTTTGCCACCGGACGGAGTCGGGCGGTTCGCTTGTGTTCTTTCTTTCCTGGCGCTTGGCCGATCGACCCTTTAAGACACACAAGTCACGCAATCGCACAACACCACCAACAAACCACCTGATACTGGAAACGTCAAAATCTCTGTTTTTGTGAATGGAGTCTGGTGTGCGTGTGGTTTCAGTGCCTCTACTGCAGCAGAGAACACCGCTCCGTCTGTGGTTTCGGTTGAGCGTTCTCTAACCGGACACACCTGCCTTCTCCCCCGCCTACACCTGCCCTTCTCTGTGTGTGTGTGTGTGTGTGTGTGTGGATCATATGCACACGCACACGTCTGTAGCCTGCAGGGATGACGAGGCGTGTTTCCGCTCGTCCGCTCCTCACTTTACGACCGCGATTAGCAGGACGTGATAATCACAACAGTGAGTTTGAGTCAGAGCTGCGGTATTCTCCCCCCTCCTCCCCCCTCCTCCCCCCCCCCCCCCACACCCACTCTGTCTCTGCAACTGTTGCCAAGGCAACCAGCACTACAACACCTTCAAGGTGAAACTGAATTCTCCACACGGAGCCGTGAGAATCACACACAAAGAACACGCTCTGCGGCGCTTTATTAGAAATCAGTTTGATTGATGATGTAAAAGGTGTTTTCTGTGAAAAGGCTTTTTATGAATTTACACACGGAAATTAATGTGATATATTTATCACTTCTAGAACAGGGTTTCTGTTTTTTCCTCACACTTTTATTCGATAAATAAAATGAATTAAAACACCACAACACATTTTTTTCAAGCCTCCATACAATCCGACCTTTCCCATAATGCACCTGTCTCTCGTTCTCTGAAACCGTTTTTAGCCCCGAGGCAGTGACCTCACAGTGACCTCACAGTGACCTTGTGCGTGTCTCCGTCTCAGTGCCTGCGGACGCTGGCGGGTCACACCGGCGGCGTGTGGTGCAGTCAGATGGCGGTTGCCACGGTGATCAGCGGCTCCACCGATTGGACGCTGCGCGTGTGGGATGCAGAGAGCGGCGAGTGTGTGCACACGCTGTACGGACACACGTCCACCGTGCGCTGCATGCATCTCCACGGCAACCGGTAACACACACACACACACACACACACAAATAGGTCAAGGAAGCCGAACATTTTCTGCTGCATTTTAATTTCCATGACAACCAAAAAAAGACTTCCCCCCCCCCCCCTTCCTCCAGGGTGGTATCGGGCTCCCGGGACACGACGCTGCGCGTGTGGGACGTGTCGACGGGGCGCTGCGAGCACGTCCTGACGGGCCACGTGGCGGCGGTGCGCTGCGTGCAGTACGACGGGCGCCGCGTGGTGTCGGGGGGGTACGACTACAACGTGAAGGTGTGGGACCCCGAGACGGAGGCCTGTCTGCACACGCTGCAGGGACACAGCAACCGGGTGTACTCGCTGCAGGTACACACACACACACACACACACACACACACACACACACACACACACACGCACCAGAGGACGGCGTTTCCCTCGTTGACGGCGTCGTCGTCGGTCTCTCTGCAGTTCGACGGTGCGTTCGTGGTCAGCGGGTCGTTGGACACTTCCATCAGAGTCTGGGACGCAGAGACGGGTAAAGACGCCTCCTCCCTTCCGTCCACACGCGACACGTAAATAATTGAGGCTTCTCGCCACGAGGGGAGACGCACATCAAGTGACCCGTGTGGTCTCTGGGGGGGGGACAGGGCGGTGTGTCCACACGCTGACGGGACACCAGTCGCTGACCAGCGGCATGGAGCTGCGGGACAACGTCCTCGTATCCGGGAACGCGGACTCCACTGTCCGGGTGTGGGACGTCCGGACGGGACAGTGCCTCCACACGCTGCAGGGTGAGTCCCCCCCAAACGTTAAAAATAGTAGAAATAAAATAATAAACGTCATTGTATCAGCAGGATTTTCCTCGGCCATTTCTTTGTGTCGTTGCTCATTCAGATCTTTGATTTCAGCACAAAAAATGTATTATAATAAATATATTTTACATAAATATATTTATATATTATATGTCCTCAGGTCCCAACAAGCACCAGTCGGCCGTCACGTGTCTGCAGTTCTGCAGAGGTCTCGTTCTGTCCAGCTCCGACGACGGGACGGTGAAGCTGTGGGACCTGAGGACGGGGGCCTGGCTGAGGGACGTGGTGGCCCTGCAGAGCCGCGGTTCAGGTCCGGACCCCCGCGCCCCCCTCAAACGCCCTCCGAGTCCGAGTTCTTCAGAGTCCCGACCAATCACGTGTCTGTGTTCCCCGGTCAGGTGGCGTGGTGTGGCGAATCAGAGCGTCCGACACGCGGCTGGTCTGCGCCGCCGGCAGCAGGAACGGGACGGAGGAAACCAAGCTGCTGGTCCTGGACTTCGACCCGGAGGAGGGGGAGTGAGGGCGACGACAACAACAACAACAGCGACTGATTGGCCGTCGAGAAAAAGACAAACATCCCGGACGCCAAATGTGCCAAACGAATGTTTTATTTGATGGATCAAAAACTGTTTTTTTTTTTTTGCCAAACCGACAAAACCCGAAGCCAAAAGAAGCGAATGTCGAGCTGCTTCTCAAAGGTCGGCGGTGAGGTCGCGACGCGCCTCGGGGGCCGGACGCCGGCCTGAAGGGAGAACCGGTACGACGGAGCTGAAACTTTTCAAAGTAAAATAAAAACCTTTTATGTAAAGAGGATTTCTTCCTCTTGAAAACGTTAAATCACTGAACTCAAGAAGCTTCAAACCGTTGTTCAAGATTCAGTCATTGGTCCTTTTATTCACATTAGTAGTTTTCATAGATTTCACTATTTATTATAAATCTGCCCTTCAGGGATTTCTGTCATTTGGCCGGAAAACCAATATTCTATATATTCTATAGATGTTACATACGTATGTAATATGAATATGCAATGTTTGGTTGTGTATAAAATGATATATATATATATATATTATTGGAATATCCCTGAATTTAACATTTAACCAAAACGATCTGGATCTATAAATGGAACCGTGTTTGACCCTTCTGAGCTTCCGTAGATCTTCCTACGACTTTTCCATTTAAAAACGACTCCCCTCAGCGGGTGTCGCTCCGGCCTACAAGCTGCCGTTGCCAAGCAACAGCTGGACCAATAGGCAGGAGACGATGCGTCTCCATGGCAACAGGCGGCGAGGCCGACCTTTCTGTAAATACTGTAAATACAACAAAGAGGATGTAAATATTCAGCTTTTTATGAGGAAACGTTGTTGGTGTAAAGAGAAGAATGAATAAAGACGCGTTTACAAAAACAATCGACCTGTTTACTCTCTGAAGGTCTCATCATTCAAGTAGTTTTTACTGAAACAACAAAGGGCAACATTTCAAATGTAAGACTTATTAAAGATGGTAAAGATGTGTAAAGTACACAAGTTTTTACACACGTGTGTGTGTGTCTCTACAGGCTCAACATACATGATCATTTAACCTTTACTGAGGTCCAGCACACGTACGTACGTGAGCTTAATCAAGTCACGGATCACTCGGCCTGAGCAGGAAAGAACGTGTGTGTGTTTGTGTTATTGTCGGGGGGGGATCCAGATTGAAAGTGTTTACTGTGACACGTCAACGTACTTCCACTAAGAGCAGCATATTGGTGGAAGTAGTTTACGTTACCATGGAAACGGAGCATCCCTCTCAACTTGAATTCCAATGAACTTTATTGCAAGAAAACAAAATACTGACCAACAAAAAACGGATGTGGTTTTAAAAAACACTTTAGGTCCATTTTAATATCTTTACTCTTCTACCAAAACGTTTTTATTGAATCACTTGTATTTGTACACTAGCAGTGTACTTGTACCCACAGAGTACTTTGACTCTTTATAAGGAGGCTCCCTCTAGTGGGCGAACTGCAGACATGTGATTTAATACTAGTCTCAATAGTACAATGAATGTATTAATACTCTGATCCCCTTATATTTATACTAGTGCAGGTTGTATTTATTCAAGTCCAATAATTCAATTTATAAAGGGGGACAATATGAAAATCAAATACGGTTCTTATTTGTGTACAATTAATACATTTATTCTCTTTCAAAAAGGATTTGAGTTCTAGTTAATAAATAATATTGTATTTATTTAATTGAGGCATTTCAGAACCCGTTTATCTGCTGTGGGCTTTAGTTTGCAGAAGTTGAATTAATAACTTGGGGTTTCAATCAGGAGTCTGATGTTTTCTGCAGAATGAGGACAAAGTCTTTCCATCTTTTATTTATTCGTAGTCGTTCGCTCAGCGACTCGTCCTTTGAAACATTAAATTCAGCAAGAAGCATTCGGCTTCTGATGGAAGGAAATCTGTCCGTGTGGAGAACAACCTACGGCAATAAAAACGTACATCTTCTATTTCTTTAACGACACCGACGACCACGGCGAGTCGGATCCCTCCGACGGGCGGAGGAGCCGATCACCTGATGGTGCGGTACATCATGAAGTCCACCGTGGTGCATCGTGGGAACTTCCCGATGGAGCTCTCCTCCACCGGCGTGTAGACCTTGATCTGCCGCATGTGCGTGTCCCGGCCGTTCTGGTGGTTGGCGAGCACGGCGATCTGGATCATGAAGGTGCTGATTGGCTCGTTGGTCCGCTGAACAAACAACAGCAAAGAACACAACAGCTGGGATGAAGATGACAATCATGTTTTATTGATTGATCAGAAACTAAAACAAAAAAAACAATCTGTGCAAATATTTCATGGTGAAGTGAAGACGTTTTGTACCTGATTCATCAGCGAGATGTGAATCCAACCGCTGGGCTCCACCATCTCCAACTGCTGCAGAGAGGACGGAGGTGGGGAGGGAGAGGAAGGAGGTGGGAGGGAGAGGAAGGAGGTGGGAGGGAGAGGAGGAGACGGTGAGAGCTGAGCAGACGATGGCGGCGGCGGCAGAGCGTCACATGAGTACAGGCGCGTTTACCCGGATCTCTTGCAGGTTGTGGAAGTTGTTCCCCACCCTGACGGAGATCTTACTGGGCGTGTAGCTCTCATCCGATTTATAATCGGCATAAATACACAACATCTTCACGGTGGTTCTCCTCCTGAGCAAAGGAGCAGACGGGTTTCAGACCTCGTGAGGACCCCTGCGTGTCCCGTCCCCCCCACCCGCGTCCCAGTTCCCCCAGTGTTACCTGAACTGGATGTTGACCAGGTGGGGCTGGGATCCGTCTGACTGCCAGTACGTCTCCAGGTTGTCGTCCCTCAGCTGATCCACCCCGAAACCTGCACGGGAGCAGAAACGGGTCATGTGACTTCAGCCCCGAACTCTAGTCCGGCATGACGCGCACGCGCGCGCGCTCCGGGGCTTTGGGTCTGACCGGGTTTGCACGACGAGAGGGACCACACCGCCTGGGAGCCGATCTCCCGGACCGTCCCGGTCCGCTCCAGCTGCTTCGGGTCGGCGCCGGGGGGCGTCTTGCTCGGGGTGGCCATCGTTCCGCCCCCCCCCCCCACACCCCGGGGAGAGGCCGCAGTGCGCGCTGGTCAAGGAAGTGGGCAACGAGACGCCAAACGCCGCTTACGTTCCCGCCACGCGGACGTCACTCTGCGTCTAGTAAAAACATCACAGCAGCAAAGTGAGCTCGTGAATGTCGATGCGAGCCGTTAGCATCGTGCACGCTGTAGCATCCACACCAAGTGTCCCCGTGGCCGACAAGATTCTTTTAGAACACATCGGTTCTTTTAACCGAATCTATAAGTGGAATCATTTGTTGTTCTTTGAGCGCGTGAAAAGGAAACATGTCATTTTAACGGAGCGTGTTGAGGAGCTAAGGCTAACTGCTAGCATTGACTATTCCTTCGCTAAAGCGACAATAACTCGTCTCACGACATAAATATTGGTAAAAACCTACCGGACGTGTCAGTGAGACTCCGATGTGTCGCGTGAAAGCGTCACGCGCTCCGCCGAAGACGGATCGCAACGTAAATCGGTTCCACTCACTTCGAATCTCCCTCTCCGTCGCGGTGTAGCGTCCGCGTCGCTTCCCGATGACGTCACGGGGTCGCGTTTCTAACCGCGTCGCTCCCGCCATCTTTCCTGCCGGCGTCCAGTAGAGAACACGTTGCTTGGGGAAGAAGAAGAAGAAGGAAAAAAAGTTGAACCCCCAACTGTTCGTGTTTAAACGTCGCTTCTTGGCTTTATTTGAACGAAGCCGGAAACGGGAGCAGACAACGGGTGAGTTCTTAACTTATCGATCCGTATCTGGGGCCTTCGCTTAGGCTTCAATTGCCTTTAAACGAGCGCTGTTTCCCCGACCGAGCAGCTGTCAAAGTGCGGGGCCTCCGTGGCTAACGTCGCAGTGGAGCTAACGGCTAGCTAGCTTGCTAGGAGCCGCCTTGTTAATGCTCGTGCGCACCGACGCGGCACAGCTCCGCGTTCCCCTCCGATCGATCCGCTCGAGGGGGCAGGTGTCGCCGGAGCGGATCGATGTATTCGCGGTGACGGACGCGACCCGGACGAGTTCTGCAAACGGCCGTAAATACATCGCCGGTTAAATGTTTCGTCCGTGTGTGTTTTCCACGGTGGTGATCAGCTGGTGATGAGCAACGAATCGGCAGGTTTGGTGTTCGGTGCCCGTTGAATCAGACTGATCTCCATGGCAACTCCGTTATGTCTCTGAGGCGGTTGTTAAAGGCTAAACGCAGGGCCGCAGGCTGCTTCCTGCACGTCAGTCCGCCCCCTGGAGGCCCCGGAACCAAGCTAGCACAGTATTACATGTGGTTTCACCGGGACCAGGACCTGGATCAGGACCTGGACCAGGACCGGGCGTCAGGTGGATCTTTTGTCTGAGGCCCCGGCTGCGTTTCTGTGCAGAATGTGTTGCTTCAGCAGAGTGACCCCCCCCCCACTCTTTGGTACCCGGGTATCTCCACCCCCTCCTCTCATCCCCATCAATCAGCCTCTGACTCCTCGTCTCCTCCATCAGCTCCGCGGGTGCTGCCCTCCGTCATTCCAGCCCTCCGTCATGGCGGATAAGAACACCAGGATCGCCATCGTCAACCACGACAAATGCAAACCCAAGAAATGCCGCCAGGAGTGCAAGAAGAGCTGCCCGGTGGTCCGCATGGGTGAGTGGGCTTACTGAGGTACGACACAATGAAAGCATGAGGAAGCTCACCAACAGGTGTGTGCGTGTGTGTGTGTGTGTGTGTGTGTGTGTGTGTGTGTGTGTGTGTGTGTGTGTGTGTGTGTGTGTGTGTGTGTGTGTGCAGGTAAGCTGTGCATCGAGGTGACGCCGCAGAGTAAGATCGCCTGGATCTCCGAGTCGCTGTGTATCGGCTGCGGCATCTGCATCAAGGTAAGGACGGGCGGTGTGGAGACGGGGGGGACGCCACCAGCTGCGTTGGTCCCGACGCATCTCGGGTTATTAAAATGAGTCCTCGTGTTTTTGTGCTGGTAGAAATGTCCGTTTGCCGCTTTGTCGATCGTCAACCTGCCGAGTAACCTGGAGAAGGAAACGACGCACAGATACTGCGCCAACTCCTTCAAGCTGCACCGGTACGCCGCCACGTTACCGCCCAGTTCTCCCTCCTCAGCGTACCGGCAGTCACTTGGGTATTAAGTGTGTGTTTCTGTGTGTGTGTGTGTGTGTGTGTGTGTGTGTGTGTGTAGGCTGCCGATCCCGCGGCCCGGTGAGGTTCTGGGTCTGGTTGGGACCAACGGTATCGGCAAGTCCACGGCGCTGAAGATCCTCGCCGGCAAACAGAAACCCAACCTGGGAAGATTCGACGTGAGTGTCTCTGTGTGGAGGAGGAACGTTGGGTGGAGCTGAGATCTTTATCTTCTGTTGAGCCGTTTGCTGTTGAAGATAAAGAGGTGGCTGAATTCCAATTGTCAAAGAATGACTCCTCACCACTTCTCCTCACCACTTCTCCTCACGTCGGTTCCTAACCACTTCTCCTCACGTCGGTTCCTAACCACTTCTCCTCACGTCGGTTCCTAACCACTTCTCCTCACGTCGGTTCCTAACCACTTCTCCTCACGTCGGTTCCTCACCACTTCTCCTCACGTCGGCTCCTCACCACTTCTCCTCACGTCTGTTCCTAACCACTTCTCCTCACGTCTGTTCCTAACCACTTCTCCTCACGTCTGTTCCTAACCACTTCTCCTCAAGTCTGTTCCTAACCACTTCTCCTCAAGTCTGTTCCTAACCACTTCTCCTCAAGTCTGTTCCTAACCACTTCTCCTCAAGTCTGTTCCTAACCACTTCTCCTCAAGTCTGTTCCTAACCACTTCTCCTCAAGTCTGTTCCTAACCACTTCTCCTCAAGTCTGTTCCTAACCACTTCTCCTCAAGTCTGTTCCTAACCACTTCTCCTCAAGTCTGTTCCTAACCACTTCTCCTAACCACTTCTCCTCACGTTGGCTCCTCACCACTTCTCCTAACCACTTCTCCTCACGTCGGCTCCTCACCACTTCTCCTCACGTCGGCTCCTCACCACTTCTCCTCACGTCGGTTCCTAACCACTTCTCCTCACGTCGGTTCCTAACCACTTCTCCTCACGTCGGTTCCTAACCACTTCTCCTTGACCCCTGTGGAAACCGTCATGGAGTCAAGGAAGGATGGTTAGGAGAGTTGATGAGGAGTTAGGAAAGGACAGTGAGTGGACTCCTCTGAGCTGCGTCGTTGTCGCTTGTTGGTGTTGTTGTTGTTTGTGAGTCGTGCAGACACACAAACAACCAAAGGGAAACTGCGTCGTGATCGTTGATTCTCATGAACGGACCAATGATACGTCACTATTTAAATATCGCCGCCACATGGAATTGTGGGACGGAATCACCTCCTTTCCTTTGGTGAAGGATGCTCCAGTGGTTCCTAAAGGAGATAAGGAAGCACTGAAGCTCCTTTTTCTGTTTTGAATCAGACGGTTTGTTTCTGTGCTGCAGTTTATTTCACTTTTTATGGATCGAATCACGTTGTGTTGGAAACAATGATGTCATTAATATGTCTCCTCCTTCTGATGGTTTCCCCCGTGTCCTCCTCCAGAACCCCCCCGACTGGCAGGAGATCCTGACCTACTTCAGAGGCTCCGAGCTGCAGAACTACTTCACCAAGATCCTGGAGGACGACCTGCGGGCCATCGTGAAGCCGCAGTACGTCGACCAGATCCCCAAAACCGTCAAGGTGAGTCCACTGTGCTTCGGTGTCTGTGGGACAAACGTGTCTCACACTGTCTCCTTTGAGATCTTCCTATTTTCTGTTCTATTTTCTTTATATTTTTATACCTATTTTTTCTTATTTCATTTTACATTATTGCATCTTATTTGATCTTTTATGTATTAACGTTCTTTACTTTCACTCGACTGGTTTTCATGTTGGTTCATTTCTATATTTTCCTCTTTTTTGCATCAAAAACCTTATTATTAGTGTTTGTTTATTGTTTATTTTAGTAGTTTTTGTTTGTGTAATTCCTCTTTCTGCCTCCAGGGGTCAGTGGGGTCCATCCTGAGCAGGAAGGACGACACCGAGACGCAGACCATCGTCTGCAAGCAGCTCGGTAACACACACACACACACAGTAACACACACACACACACACACACACACCTTTACAGATAACAAGAAACGTCTGTAACCTGAACAGTATCACTTCAATAACTACAAACAACACAGTCGCCGTGGCGCTGGGGGTAGAGAAGGTGTGCTGGGAACCGCAAGGTTGGTGGTTCGAGTCCCGGCTGCCCCGTGTCTCAAGTTGAAGTGTCCCTGAGCAAGACACCTGGCCTCTAATTGCTCCCCAGGCAAAATGTGAAAGCCATGTAATGTAAGTCGCTTTGGATAAAAGCGTCAGCTAAATGACCTGTAATGTAACACAGAATAAGGATGGATATATTATAGTATTTATATCTTTATTATATTTATTATTATTATATCTTTGGTGGCTTTGAACTCTTAAGTCGTCACTTTTTCAGACGTTTTTATTAACAAACATACATATTTCCGTAAATACGATGTTTCATCATCGCTTAACCATCGTTAACTCGTCTGCGCTCTGATTGGCCGGCAGACCTGACCCACCTGCGGGAGCGTAACGTGGAGGACCTGTCGGGAGGAGAGCTGCAGAGGTTCGCCTGCGCTGTGGTCTGCATCCAGAGAGCCGACATGTGAGGAGACGCCGCCCCTGTTGTTGTTGTTGTTGTCGTCTTTGTTGTTGTTAAACTCTTTTCCGTCCTCAGATTCATGTTCGACGAGCCGTCGAGTTACCTGGACGTCAAGCAGAGGCTGAAGGCCGCCATCACCATCCGCTCGCTCATCACCCCCGACAGGTGCTCCTCCCCCTTTGTTCTACGTTAGACTCCTCCCACTTCGTCACAGCTGGAACGGTTCATGGTTCCAGATGCTGTTTCCTTTGAACAAATGAATCAAGTTGATTCATTCATTGTTTTTGTGTTCTCACTTGCCTCTCTGTCCCCGTCCCCGCGTGTCCCCGTCCCCGCGTGTCTCAGGTACATCATCGTGGTGGAACATGACCTCAGCGTGTTGGATTATCTCTCTGACTTCATCTGCTGTTTGTACGGCGTCCCGAGCGCCTACGGAGTCGTGACGATGCCCTTCAGTGTCAGAGAGGGTAACAACGACAACAACAACAACAACAACAGGGATGTAAACACTTGGACAGGTAGTAACTGTGCCCCCCCCCCCCCCACAGGCATCAACATCTTCCTGGACGGTTACGTCCCCACAGAGAACCTGCGGTTCCGAGAGACGTCGCTGGTCTTCAAAGTGGCCGAGACGGCCAACGACGAGGAGGTGAAGCGGCTCCGCCACTACCAGGTCCGCCTCCTCCCTCCTCGCCCGCCTCCTGCCTCCTGCCTCCTAGACGATACCTATTTCTTTGTTATTTGAGCGTCGTTCTTTTGCTCCCAAAGTATACGGAGATGACGAAGACGATGGGCGAGTTCAGCCTGGAGATCAAAGCGGGCGAGTTCACCGACTCGGAGATCATGGTGATGCTGGGGGAGAACGGTGAGACCTTTCACAATAAAAGCCCTAGAAATGAACGAGGCATCGCGCTTCACACGAGACAACTTGAGTACTAACACACACACACACACATTATATATATAAACTCATGTTAGTTTTTTGCTGGTTGTTTGTGTGTCTGCAGGCACGGGGAAGACAACTTTCATCAGGATGCTGGCTGGAGGACTCAAACCGGACGGGGGAGGTGAGTCTCTGTTACGTCCCTTGACTGACCGAAGAGCAACAAATGAAAATAAACTATAAGAGAAGGAATTTGTCAACAAAAGAGATTTATTTGACAATGAATCAAAACACACACACACACACACACACGCTCTCTTCCCCACCTCATCCACCGCGGCACCAGAGAGATCCTGTAACATCTCCCCCCTCTCACCTGTGGTCTCTTCCAGGTGATATTCCCATCCTGAGTGTCAGCTACAAGCCTCAGACCATCAGCCCCAAGTTCAAGGTGTGTTTGATCTGCTCATCGCGACACGCCGATACAAGACTTACCGACTGTTCTTATTCGTACGTCTTCAAACTGTGTGTTTGTGTGTTTCAGGGCAGCGTCAGAGCTCTGCTGCACGAGAAGATCAGAGACGCCTACACTCACCCTCAGTTCATCACCGACGTGATGAAGCCGATGCAGATCGAGAGCATCATCGACCAGGACGTAAGACGCCGACCTGTGACTTCATGAGGAGTACTGAAAGCAGCACCTGAACTTAAGCCCCGCCCCCCCACCCACAGGTGCAGAACCTGTCTGGAGGAGAGCTGCAGCGAGTCGCCCTCACTCTGTGTTTGGGGAAGCCGGCGGACGTTTATCTGATCGACGAGCCGTCGGCCTACCTGGACTCTGAGCAGCGACTGATGGCTGCCAGGGTCATCAAGAGGTCACGACACGCCGCTGCACGTCCTCCCCAACCTCCCCCCTAACCTCCCCCACACCCCCGTCTGACTCTGGTGTGTTTCTACCTGCAGGTACATCCTCCACGCCAAGAAGACGGCGTTCGTGGTGGAGCACGACTTTATCATGGCGACGTACCTCGCCGACCGAGTCATCGTGTTCGACGGGATTCCCTCCAAGACGACCGCCGCCAACACGTGAGAGGGGCACTCCCCGTTCATACTGCATGCGTGTAGCGTGTGTGTGTGTGTGTGTGTGTGTAATGTGTGTGTGGGGGGGCAGTCCTCAGGGTCTGCTGGCGGGGATGAACCGCTTCTTGGCGCTGTTGGAAATCACGTTCAGAAGAGACCCGAACAACTTCAGACCGCGCATCAACAAGTGCAACTCCATCAAGGTACAAGTACACCGGAACCCGTGTATCTGTGTGTATCTGGTACCGCGTTGGTTGATTCATTAACGCATCGCTGCCCCCAGTTACACGCCGTTAAGTTCTCTCATTTTGTCTCTCAGGACACGGAACAGAAGAAGAGCGGGAACTACTTCTTCCTGGACGACTGATACGGCGCCCATGTGACTTCCTGTGGCGTTCAAAGTGCACCGTGTTAATAAAATGCATCGTATGAGCGGTAAAAGAAGCCCGATGGCCTTTTATGCATCAGGCTGCATTCAAGGTCAAATATTGCGATTACGTTTCATCACTCGTTCATCTACAGACGAAATAAAGTGACGCTACCTGATCCCAGAGCAGCTTCTGATGATTGTGACTCACTTCAACATGATGTATTTTACACTGAAGTCAGATGTGCTGTATAATAACCATCATAGGACGCAACGATGAACAATCATCTAGAATTAAGTGTATTGTGCGCTTTTGTTTGGTCAACTATAGAAAAACAGCATATGACAAAGTGCCACCGTGTCAACCCTGCTCGCCAGGTGCCTTAAGTCATCGACCATACGGACTCCTCTGGCTTCGTTAACGTTTCCTACAGGCGATCTATACGATCATCTCTGCAATTCCAACACAATGAAACAAAAAAGGACCTTTTTCCAACCAAGTTTTATTTAATCATTCGCATTGAAAAAAAAAAGGCCCCAAAAACCAAAGAAACATGGCGAACGTAAGGCACTTCATCTCTAGAGCTGATTACACGCGACAATGAAAATAAAACCGGACCCACAAACACTGACAGATTTGATTTGTTTTTTGGCAGCAATAAAACGACAGGTTTGTTCTTTGCCTTTAGCTCGCAGCGCTAACAAGAAACCAAACGTTACCCCTCGTCAAAATAAAACGTTACCACTTTTGGGAGATATTAGGTGATTGATTCATGTTAGCACAGTGTAAATAAAGCCACAGCTACAACATGGCTAGCTTAGCATCAGGACTGGGGTCTCATGCTAAGATAATTGGCTAATAGCTGTTGCTCGATGTAAATCTCATCCAGCTGAGCAGAAAATAAGAACCCCTCTCATAGGCTGAGCTAGTATCCTCTCTCCCGGCCCCTCCCCCTGTGGGAGGGGCTATACTGAATGTAGCTTGAGTCCACTCCTTCATCTCCCCCATGTCTCCTCCGGGGGCCCCCCCGCGCAGGGTCGTAGCCTCCCCTCCCCCTCCCGCCCCTGGGGTTCTTCCTCAACCCTCTGGGGTTCGAGGTTGCCGGTCTGAATCCCGCCTCCTCCCACTGGTCCTCCGTGCTGCAGCTCACGGACGCGGTGGACATGTAACCCAGCTGACCGGGCTCCGGGGGCCCCAGCTGGACGTACGCGTTGGCGGGATGATGTGGTCTCTGGTAACTACGGCAACCGCGGGGGCGCCTGTTGTCCACGGAGACGTTGAGGTCGTACGGCGACGGAGAGCCGGGGGAGCTTCTGGGATTCATGGTTGCCATGGAGACGTCCTTGACGTCAGGCTTCGAAACCAGCGTGATCTGAGAGGAGAGACGCGTTTTAACCTCATTCAATACTTGTGTACTGCAGGTACTTTGACAGTACTCCGCTGTGTGTGTGTGTTTTACGTACTATGGGGGTGTTGTTGAACGGCGGGTCCACCAGCAGCACGGCTCGGGTCAAACCGTCTCCCACCTCCTTCAGGCCTGATGGGATTACCCAGAAACCCTCAGTGGAATCACTTCGTAATTTACATTAAAACACTTTGCCGTATCGTGTGGTTTTATTTACACGTACCGAAACCAGCTTTGTTGTTGTTGTTAGCGTTAGCCACGTTAGCAGCAGATGGGCTGGGCTGACGCTGCTCCATCGGGAGCTCCTCGTGGGCCGATGGAGACAGGTACCCCATGGAGGAGGGAGGGGGGTACTGGGGGTACACGGGCTGGCCCTGAGACCGCTGGTATCCCTGAGACATGGGCGGGGCGGCCTGATACGATGACCCGGGGTGGGGATACCCAACCTGGTAGCTGGTGCTGCTGTGGGGGGGCATCTGGGGCTGCTGCCAGGAGGGGGAGGGCATCCGGTGGGCTTGAGGCTGGGCGAAGGGGTACGTGGTGGCCTGGTTGAAGTGGGGCTCGGGGGGCTCGGGGAGTGGGGCTGGTGGGTCGTGCTGAGGGTGGGGGTACGCCTCCTGGTGGCTGGACGGAGGGTAGTGGGGGGTGGGGGAGCAGGAGGGGGAGGGCAGCTTGGGTTGCAGGGTGTGGGCCTGCTGGAGGGGGAGGAGGTAGATGTAGGGGGGGCACATGGGCATGGAGTAGGCCTGGGGAGACGGGAGAGCACGGCGGCGTTACGCTCTCGTTGCCAGGCAACCGAGATAACAGGAAGTCACCACATAGAAACGTCTCTTACCTTGATGCCCAAGTTGAAGAAAAACTTCAAGATGTTGAGATCTGAAGAGCAAAACAAACCAATCAGTGACTGATTTGTATTTAAAGGAAAGAAATAAAATAATCATGTAATTTGTAATGAAATAAAATGCTTAAACCCTCGTAGTCGGTAGCGGCTTGTGCCCCCCTCCCCCCCCCCCTCACCTCGTGGCAGGTCGTTCCCCGACTTGCTGGAGGAGAAGAGCGGAGTCGGAGCCACGTCGCCCCCCTCCCCCCGAGGGAACCCGGGGTAAAGGGGGTCCTGGTAGAGCTGGGACAGCTGCTGCAGAGGAACGGCTCCTGGGATGGACTGGTGGTGAGGGGGGGCCGCGGATTGCAGCTGGGGGTGGGGAGGGTGGGAGGGAGCATGGACCTCCGGGTGAGGGGCCTGCGCTTGGTACTGGAGAGAGGGGTGGGAGGGGGAGGGGTGGGGAGAATGGAGCTGCACGGGGGAAGGACCTGTGGCCTGGGGGGCGGGGGGGTAGCAGCCTCCGTCAGCCGGCTGGGAGGACTGGACCGCCTCCGACTGGGAGAGGTACTGGTGCTGCCCCTGCGGGTGGGGGGGCCAGAGGGCCTGTGGCGGCGGGGCCTCGCTCTGCATCTGGAGGCCCCCCCCGTGGGTCAGCGGGGGCCGGGTCATTGGGGGGTGAACGCTGGAACCTGCAGAGGGAACATCAGGAAGCGTGATGATGTCACACGATCACATGATCAATCCGATCCATTAACGAGCTGGAATAAATAAAGAGGGTTCCTCACTTTGAGGGGGAGGAGCCTGCTGGACTGGAGGCGAGGAGAAGGAGGAGAAGGAGGCCGGACTGGGTGAGCGGGGGAAGGAGGAGAGGGGGGGGGAGGAGCGGGGGAAGGAGGAGAGAGGGGGGGAGGAGCGGGGGAGGAAGCCCAGAGCGGCAGCGGGAGACGGAGCGATGGGGGCGATGAAAGTGGGGGCAGGCAGTGACGAGGGGGGAGGAGGTGAGGAGGAACGGTGAGAGGCAGCGGGGAGAGCAGGGGAGAGAGTGGCAGCGGGGGGGAGGGGAGGAGGAACAGCACCACCCGCTGAAGGAGGTTTGATGCTCGGGGCAGCAGGTGGAGGAAGAGAACTCTGACAGTTTGCAGGCGGAGCAGCAGCGGGGAGGGAGGGGCGGGGGAGAGCAGCAGCGGGGGGGGCGAGGGGGGGGGTGGAGGATTTGGGTCTTTGTCCAGCAGAAGGTGACGGTGCTCCGACGTCGTCGACCGGACTTTTCTATAAACAAACATCAGCGTTCATGAAGAAAGGAAGTAAAAGTTATTGTGCTTTTAGGCTTAAATCGTCATTTAAAATACAACTCGAGCGTCTTTAGTTGCGTCACTCGCTGCACGCGTTACGAATAACAGACTCACCGCCGTGGTTGTCGAGCACCATCTCTTGTCTCCGCCCTTCCTCCTTCCTGCATCACCCTGAGTCAGAGAGAAGAACGGATCACAGATAAAGTCCCTCCGAACCCAAAGACAGAGAAGCTATGAAGATGACATCGAGTCATGTGACCCGAGTCTCACCGAACAGGAAGGAGGTTTAAATCCTATTTATAAATATAAAACACATAAAAGTGAAGTGAACGCACCCCGAGGACGGGGAAGCTGTTCTCGTCCCTCAGCTGGATCTCCACCAGCGCCGTGTTCTTCTCCTCCACCTCTCTGGCCGAGCGCTGCCTCTCCGTCAGACCGAAGTGAGGGTCCACCGAGCTCAGGGACTTCCTACCAGCAGAAAACACGTTGTCAACTTCTGACAGTGTACATCGGTAAGTGTTAAAGCTGCATTCTGTGTAGTGACCAGCAGGGGGCGACTCCTCTGCTCCCATAGACGTCTATGAGGAAATGACTCTACTTCTCTGTAGTGACCAGCAGGGGGCGACTCCTCTGCTCCCATAGACGTCTATGAGGAAATGACTCTACTTCTCTGTAGTGACCAGCAGGGGGCGACTCCTCTGCTCCCATAGACGTCTATGAGGAAATGACTCTACTTCTCTGTAGTGACCAGCAGGGGGCGACTCCTCTGCTCCCATAGACGTCTATGAGGAAATGACTCTACTTCTCTGTAGTGACCAGCAGGGGGCGACTCCTCTGCTCCCATAGACGTCTATGAGGAAATGACTCTACTTCTCTGTAGTGACCAGCAGGGGGCGACTCCTCTGCTCCCATAGACGTCTATGAGGAAATGACTCTACTTCAGCTGGTCAATGACACACACACACCTGACGCCCTTTGCCCCGGCCTGCTCCTCTACGGTGGCCTGCGGGGGCCACGAGTGCTGCTTCTGCACACGCCCACTAGCGCCCGGGGCTGTTGCCGGGGAAACGGAGGATGAGGATGCGGAAGCGACGTTTCTCCCCCTTCCTCTTCCTCTGCTGCGCTCCTCCCACTCTGAGGGGGACAGAAGGACCATCAGTCGGGTCACTGTGCACGCGTGTGCGTGTGCGTGCGCGTCACACGCACCTCCGTGTCCGTTGCTGAGCTTCTTGTCTCCTCGGTTGACCACTGTGCTCCAGCTGTTCTCCTCGCTGGGGGGGCGGAGGCTCCAAAGGGGAACCTGTCTGTCAGAAGTACTGCGTTCAAGTACAAGTTTGAGGTATTTGCACATCAGTACCTTCAGTTACTTTACAAATAAAAGACATTTGAAACATATTTAGACTTAATATTGTAAGTTTATTATTGTAGAATAGATTAAAATAATCATTTATTAACAAATCATAATATTAACAAAGGTATTGCTAATGTTTAGCATTTTAATGCATGAATAATAATTATGGTTAATAACATTAGCATTATAGTATTTATGTTAATAGGATTCTTTTTTTAATAAAAAGGTAACAGTTAATAATGTTTATTAATTTAAATTGGCTCCAGTACAACAGTAGAAAAGTGCTTCACATAATACACAAGTACTATCGATGTGGTTATAGAATATGTAAGAGTACATTTAGCTGATCGTACTGTACAGTAACAGAGTACTTTGGTACTAGTTACTACACGCGACTCACTTCCTGCTTCCCAGTTCTTCCAGATAGACGCTCACTGGGCCGTTGTTGGGAGAAACCTCCTTAATGACGGCGCTGTGGCTCCGCCCCTCCAGACGGACCTACAGGCGTGTGTATCATGTGTATTATGCACACGTTGCGTGTAACACACACACACACACACACACACACACACACACACACACACACACACACACACACACACACACACACACACACACACACACACACACACACACCTGACAGCGATCTCCGACAGTGAACTGCATCCCGGCCGCGATGCAATAATCCATCTTCTGTTGAGCTGAGGAGGAAAAACACCATTTAGTCATTTAGTCGTTTGAGGCCTTCGGACCCGTCGGGTCGCTTCGGTTCCGCTCACCTCTCTTGGACTTGTGCCAGACGTCATACTCCACATTCCTGAGCAGAGTCGGGTTCAGCGAACGCCTCACCCGCTCGGGGAGGAGGCGGCCTCGCCCACGGCCCTGCGGGAGGAACAGAGGCAGAGTTACGCGCTGGCGGTCGCCGGTCACATGGTGCGTGCACTGAGGATTCTGGTCTGACCCGCTGGTTGTTGGGTCTCGCCGGCGTGTTCGCTCCGTTTTCTACCCTGAACCAGAGAGCAACAAAAAAACACTTAATACTCAAGTATTCAGGTCCTTCACAGCAGTACAAGTACAATAGCACACGGGACGCGGTCACGGGAGTCAGGACGTGAGATCAGATGGTCAATAATAATCAATAATCACGTGGAGTGACTTGATCAATACGCTGGATCCCATTCATGTGACTTAGAAATACACAGAAAGTTATTCATCTAAATGAGAAACATCTTTAAAACATGAACAATAATTTAATCTGACAAATTTTTAATTAAACACATTCGTCAAAACATAAAATATTCATACTAAATATTTATAAAAAGAAAAGTATGAAACTATAAACGTTAAATTATATATATGTATATATACGTGTATTATATATGTGTAGATACATAAAGGAGCAGCCGCCTCGTACCACAGCGGCTCGCCGGCCTCCAGGTCCGAGTCGTCGCTGCTGACGCAGGCGTTCATGGCGTCGTCGCTCAGGAGGTCGGCGGGTCGGCTGGACCGCTGACACGAGCCCAGAGCGCCGCGCTCCACCCCGAACACGCCGTCGTACAGCAGCTCGTACAAGATGGCTGACGGAGGAGCAGCGATCCATCGTTTGACACATTTCAGACGAGCAATAACTTCAACCTTTGTTTCTCTTCAAAACGCTCAATAATTAACTTTTCTCTTTACAGGACAAAAGTTTATGAATGTGACTTTATAGATAATTACGAACACTCTGCCAGAAACACGCCGGCAATAAACATGCTTCACGCTTTCATCGTCTCAGAATATGAGATTTACGTAAAGAAGGAAAGTACAACGTATAAGTACTTGCTGTCGATACGAATACGCCAGTAATAATAATAATAATAATAATGTGACACTCACACTGGCAGAGGGCGGCGGCTTGGATGTGGCTGACGGCATAAACGCTGTCGTAGTGATTCCCGTTGAGGAAACACAGCTGCACCTGAGAGAGAAAACCCACCAGCCCGCGTTATCTGCTGCGCCGCGTGCTCGCTGCCTTCAGGTCACCATCACTAGTTCACGCTCGTGCAGTTTTATATTGATGTCAAACTGAACGAAACACATAAAGCATGCCGTGTCGACTTAATGCTGATGTTGTCGCTCGTCTCACCGTGTCCTTGAAGTTGTTGTCTGTGATGTTGACGGCCGGCTTTCCAGGTTCCTGGAAGATGAAGAAATCTCTCCTACAGACACGAATAAAGACAAATACATTCTTCAACAAACCCTAAATGTACTTTTACTATTTGTTACTGAAACAAACAGTGAGCAGCTGTTTTTTTAGTATTAGTGCTCGTTAATAGTTAACGACATATCGTGATAAAACTGTTCGCTGTGATATTTTGTAAAGCGAAATGCGAAAAATTTTGCTGCATGTTTTTTTTTTTTTTTTAAACACAAAGTGCCAAATCGTGATGAAATGACATTTAAAACGCTGCGATGATAAAAAAGCGTCCCCATATAAAGAGGAAAAGTCTGGAATTCTTTGGATCAACGCTCACTTGTAGATGACGGCGAGCGCGTTGATCTCCACCTCTCCCACCCATTGCTGAAAAACGGTTCATTATGGTGAGAGGTTCTGAACGAAGAATAGAAAAATGTCATCAGATCAGGACGGGAATCATGGATCCGGTTTTACCTGCGGGTCTTGAAGCTTCAAGAGATAATCCTCAAAGTCGCCTTCAATAAACTGCAACAGAGGAACATTATTAGTATTATTTTAAATTCAAACAATACTACAGAAAGTTTTAAACAAGCTGACTGTTGGTTGTCTTACCATCCGCAGATCCCATAAAAAGACCAAAACCAGCAACGTGTTATTGTTTCTCTTCGTACTTTGACTTTCACTTTTGTCAAGTCTAAAAACTGCAGAAGATTTTCTCTCAAACAATAAATATAAGAAAAATATTATTCTTATTTTTTCAGCTTCCACAAGTTTATTTTACTTTAAAAACTTTCTAGTTCAGGTAAAGAAAAAAAAACTACCCCAAAATGAAGTGTTAACTGTTAAAGAACATGAACAGAAACACCCCTCGGGCCGGACGTACCGCCTCGTAGCTCCCTCGGTTCTCCTTCAGGAACTCGACGCACTTGGCCCGGACCTCGGTGTGACGGCCTTGGTTGTGCAGCACCTACACGGGGTCAAAGGTCAGCGGAGACACACGGGACGAACACAGCGTAAATGTGTGGTGGTCACTGCCTTGACCCCTTTACACACGTGCAATTCAGTTCTGCGTTCACAACTGTATTTGGAGTTAAGTTCATAAATAGTTGTTTACTCCTCGTGCGGACTTCTGTCGTTACGACACACTTGCTAGCTTACACAAGCACAACAAACGCAGCGACGCTAACGAACCACCGTCAGTTAGAAACTAGCTTCTTTTCATTCACCTGCTCGGCGACAGCGCGGAACAAGCAGGAGCCGTCTTTGGCGATCTTCTTCCGATGCAGACCCTGCGTCTTCAGGTAGCCGTCCATCGATTTCTCCGCCTCCCTTTCCTCGTTGCTCTTCGTGCTCCCGCCGCCGTCCATGCTAGCACCGGGCGCTAGCCGCTGGAGCTAGCTGGGGGCGATGACTCTACCTGCGCCCGTGTGCGCGGCGGTTTTAACCCGTAACCAATTTAGAAGCGGCTGGATATAAGTTTCAAAATCGACGCCGACGACCGGTTAACCTCCACATCTGACGAGGGTCGGACACGAAAAGTGTCGGCGTCTAGTTTCGTTTCCCAGGAAGCCCTGCTCTCTTTCCGGGGAGAGCCCTGCTGTCCGAAAGTGACAGTAGTGCGGTAAACTTTAGCTCGCGTGTAGCGAGCAAGCTAACAGGTAGCGACACGCCCCTTTCCGCCGCTTCCGCATCAAGCAAGGCGCGCCGCGTCACAGCACTTCCGGCTTTTAACAGAGTAAAGGTTAATAAATGAAAGTGATCAAACCAGCGATGGAATATGTACCTTTCACTGCTAGTTTAGTCTGTCAAACAACCTGACCGTTGGTTACACAATCACTGTCATACATCGGTTTCGGATATATTTAATTGATACGTTAATTACAAATATTTTTCAATTCTCAATCACGTCAGAAATTGTTCCTAAGTACAGTGGTTGAGTGAATTTTTCAATAATCGTATATATTTAAGACTCTCCGTAATAAAATGCGTTGTTTAATACAAATTGCACTGTTATGTCACGCCCCCTGCGCTCTTCTATCAGATTACAGTGAACGTAGAATGATGAATACATTTTGAAAGTGAGCGTATTTGGTGGCGGGAGACAGTCACCACATGCCGGGAAAATAAATCCTTCAAAACGGCGAAGCTCCACGTGGTGGATCAAAGGGAAACACCGCGTGGCTCCGCCCACTGCCGTCAAGCTGCACGAGGTGAGAGGAACCGGAAATACTAACACCCCCCCCCCCCCCCTTGTTGCTCAGCTATGGAGCTTCCTCCTTCCCTCGCTCTCTCTCCTCCTCCTCCCTCCCTCCTCTCCTCCCTCACTCTCTCCCCCTCTTCTCCTCTCTCCTCCCCACTATCCTTCTCTCCTCTCCTTCCTCTCCTCTTCTCTCCTTCCTCTGCAGATAATCTGAATTTCTACTCTCAGCAAACAGTCAATTGATTTATTTTTTTGGTATTTTATAAATAATTTATATTAGCATATATATATGTATATATATATATATATATATATATATATATATATATATATATATATATACATATAGCATTCAGCAACATCTGTTCTCTCTGTTCAGGCTTTGACCTTTGACCAGCAGAATAAAGTGTCTCCTCCTCTTTATTCTTCCCTTTGTCTCATGTTCACCTCCTCCCCTCGGGTTCCTTCTTTTCCTCCCTTCCCTTTAATGACATTTACCAAAAAATCTCATCGCGACCTCATTCGCAACGAGCGTGTTTTTCACGCCGCCCGATGACTCGCCACCGAGGCCCACAACTCGCTCGGTAACCGTGGCAACCGCAGAGGAGGGGGACAGGACCCGTGGCGCTTGACACTCATCCTCCCACTCGCTCTGTGAGTGTGGTGTGTGACCTTCATCCCTCGTTCCTCTCCCAAAGCGACACTCTCTGGTGATCCTCACCTCCTCCTCTTCTCACCCCCCCCCCCTCCTCTACCGTCCTCCATCCTTTCTCCTCCTCCATCTTTCCTCCCCACTGCCCTCCTCGGGTTCCACTGTGTATTTATTAATCTATTCTGTGTATTCTTACGAGCACTGCGTGGTTTAGTCCGGATTACACGTGAGCGCTGCAGTGAGTCGTAACCCGATGAGTCAGATGGAATCAAACTTTATTGATCGACAAACAGTAACAGGGTGAAGGGGAAGAGAGAGAGAGAGAGACGATCCGAGGTCATTTCATGCGTCTTTGAGTGGAAATAAAACTTAAGCGGTTAAATAGCGAGCAGGCAGAAATCAGCTCTCAGCACCTTTTTGATCGGAGAAACATTTCAGGTTAAAACAAACGGGAGTTTCAAGTTTTAGTTTGAAAGGCGTGATCACTTCCTGTCGCTCCCTGCGGTATCGTTAACCTCCGGCGTGCAGTTATCAATAATTATTAACAGACCACGATCAATTTGATCAAACGTTTATTTTCATCATCGTGTGCAAATCGTTTTTAGAAGGCGGTTTGAATTCACCTTCGGCGTGACGTCAGTTAGCTCAGCTAGCGAGGAAGCTATCACCTGTAAGCTGCTAATCAATCACTGTACACACCTGTGTACATGTATATATATCACAGGTAAAGTCAAGCTATACGAGGAATAAATACAGAAAGACATACAAAGATGTGGCTGTGTTTTACTTCTGCTGCGTCTTTTCATGTTTGTGTCACTTTAAAACCTGTAAATAAAATATAAAAAATACACTGTTGATTGTATCGTTCTTAATGATGATGTCACGGCGCACAGGAAGTACGCTGTGACATCACCGCCAGAGGGTCCAGGCCTCGTGGGGCGTTTGATTGCACATTTAATGCTGGGAAAAGCAAGATCAATTGAGTTTGATTCAAATCACAGCTTCAGTTCAAATTAAAAAAACGATAATGAGATAAAATAACCAAATTATTGTGCATAATTTAATCTAATTCTTGCTCTCGATTTCACGCCCTCTTTTCTTTCGTGCACCCTTGAGACACTCACTGTGTATTTAATACACGTGATATGTAATAATATGCAGTTTTACTTCATACTTTTGTACTTTTTTCCAGAATCCCACATTTCTTCATTGGTTTTACTTAAATAATAGTTTTAACACTTTAACACAACTTTAAACTGGTTGAAGGCAAACCTACCCCTTCAAAATAAAGTGTTTCCCCCTTTTATTTGATATATTTAAATATGGATTAAAATCCACACTTGCGTGTTGATTCTAATCAATATGTGGGTGGTTTCTACGTTTCAGGTCACAGACGCCATTTTTGTCACCTGTGGACTAATACGACTAATACAGAAACGAATAAAACATTAATTATCGTGGCCGGTTGAAATATGAAATTAAATCCAGAGCATTAATTACTAAATTGTGCACAAATGAGTTTTTTAATCAACTAGTTTTTAAAAATATGATAATACCTTCTGTATGTACATTTCCTACTCCGTGTTTAACGCTTGAAACGTTTATGAAACGAGGATGTTTTTGATAAAATATCTGGTGTTTTTCTGTGTTTAAAAAAAGACTTTTTCTTTTCTACGTATAGTGCAACTTTAAATTAAGACATGAGCAGACTCGTGCAAGCCCCAAATACATTATCAATACACAACATAAAGTATCAGAGAGTCTTCACCGCCCTCCAGAAACCTGCAACCGAAAAGGACCCCGAATAATTTAAAGTGATTCAAGGACTGAATTATTTCAAATGATCAATTGGTCAAACGGCGGAAAAGTTGAAAAAAAAGCCTTTTAGCCAACGTTCGGCTTCTAGGATGCAAACATCTGCTTATTCTCTCTTTTATGATAAAAAACAAACACATTTAGTTCTTTTTGCCACAAACAGGAAGACGATGATGTTTCTTTACTGGTGAGAATCATCGTCAGCGAAAAGCTCTTTAGGTGCAAAGACTGAAATATGAATACGTGTAAGTGTTCCCAGAGGGTTATTAACGCAGATGAGAGGGGGGGTTCTTTAGGGGCGGGGTTTGTGGAGGACGACGGAGGGGCAATAAATAGGTCACAGGGTTAAATAGCATTCAGTGGTCACATGACTACAAGCAGGCAGCATTAAAATCACGAGCATGATGCAAAAAGGAGAATAAATCCAAAAAGGTTTTTCAGTGCATTGATCTGATTGACATTCTCATACATAGTGAGCCGAGAGGGGGGGGGGGCACCTCCTCTTTAAGAGTCCAGGGGATGAGGAAAGGAGAGAGGAGAGGGGAGAGGATACAGGGCATGAAGGAAGAGAGGATCGATGGAGGGGGAGAGGAGATGGGGGAGGGGGAAGGAGGGGAGACAAGAAATAAGGGAGGAGGAGAGAAGTAATTAGGAGAAAGGAGGAAAGGATGGATTGAAGACAAGGAAATGAGAGGAGAGGAAGCGGGACCGAGTAGAGAAGAAGAAGAGGAGAGAGGAAAGGAGAGGAGGTGAGGAGGGAAGGAATAGAAAAAAAGCATTTACAAAGGAGTCGTCAGACCGAGGTAACCGAGGAAGGAGTGTTTGGCGGAGGAGGAGGCGGAGGAGGAGGAGGAGGAGGAGGAAAGGGGGCGTGGCTTCAGAGAGATGAGCGTGGTGATGGGGAGGAGAGGAGACAGATCCCTCCACCCTGCCCGGTCACAGAGCGAGGGATGGAGAGGAGGGAGGGCGGAGGCTGCAGCGGTGTGTGTGTTCGCCGGTGTGTGCAGCCGCTGCACGTGTTTGTTGGAGCGATGGTTGTCTCTGTGCACGTACGACCGGTGCGTGTGCACGTCGCCGGGGTGTTTGACCTTGCAGTGGAGGCGCAGACTGTCCCGCCTCTTGGCGCTGTAGGGGCAAAGGTCGCAGGTGAACGGGCGCTCCCCCGTGTGCACGCGCACGTGCTCCACCAGCTTGTTGGCTGTCCGCGTCAGGTGGCCGCACCGGTCGCACCGGTACTGGTTGCCGTGGCGATGACCCTGGAAGTGGACCTGCAGCTCCTGTTGCCCTGGAAACGACCTCTGGCAGATGCGGCAGCGATGCTCCGAGGTGCTGTTCTCTAACTGGGTTGCCACGGCAACTGACGGTGTGCTGCCGGAGGCGGCGGGAGAGGTGACGGGGCATCTGGGAGTCGGGAGGGGAAGGACGGGTTAACGATGCGCACACACACACACACACACACACACACGTAATATAAAAGCAACGCATAAAACACACAGCAGACTTCAATCCCACAAAGACTAAATATCTGTCCTGGTTTCTGATATCATCAATAATCTAAATGTTGATTAAATTAACTGTTTCATTATTGTTACATATTGTATTGAATAATTCTACATTAGCTACAAGTAGTGCTACGACAATAAAAAGTCTTTGTATTAAAGTCATAATACTGTGACAATAAAGTTGTAAATAGAGAAAAAATACATATTTTAAGAAAAGAAATATATAAATATAAGTAATATTCTGAGAAAATAAAATATTTTAAGGAAATATTATCTTAAGAAAATATGATATATTGATTAATAATGATATATTATGAAAAGGGAATTGAGAAAAAAATGTTTTAAGAAAACAATATTTAGAGATAAAATATAGATATTAAGAGAGAATATTCTAAAAAAATATTATTTGTAATAATAATACACATTTGGGCAAAAAACTATCAAAAGTATGGATTAAAAAATGTATACGTTAAAGTAAATTATATATTGAGAATTTCCAGTAGAAATTTATTTTATATTATTTGTATTGTTATTTACAACATTACATTATGTTCAACAAAATATTAATTTATTTTTCTGCCAAATATTCTCAATGAGAAATAAAGAACTAACCTCGGCGCTCCGTCGGCTCCCGTGTTCCTCTGCGTGTGCGTGACGGCGTGAGCCCTCATCTCTGCCTCCTGATTGGTCGAGTGGTCGCACACGCAGCAGCGCAGCGAGAAGGAGCCGCGCTCCCATCGCCGGTGGTCCGTCATGTGACTCTGGAAAAGGCCGCGGCCGTCCGTCTCAAAGCCGCACACGTGACACCTGCAAGGCGCCAGACTGATTGAGTTCATTTTACCACAAATAATCAGAAAGATAAATCAGTGCTTTTCTATTCAAATCCAGTCTAATCAAGGTCAAATCAAGCAGTCCGTCCGTTACGTCTCCACCTGCCCCTCAGGCGGAGCACAGCTGCTCCGCTACCTGTAGAAGTAGGAGCAGCCGGTGGGCCGATCCCCGCCGAGGCTGCTTTCCGTTTCTGTGAGAACAACGAGAAGCAAGAAGCTCGTTAATCCTGGAATGTCTTCCCCTCCTTCGTGTACCGATGGAGAGTCCGGCCTGCAGGTCGTCACGGGTGAGTCAGTTCACCTCCGCCCAGCGGGCGGCGCGGAGCCAGACGGAGCGCCGCATCGCGCCGCAACAACAACAACAACAACAACAACGACAACAACGACGACGACGAGGCGGCTTCATGAACCGGCGCCGTGGAGCCGCCCGCCTTTCTACGCGTAAGTAAACCGTCAGGTCGAAAGGTCGAATTGTTACATGCACACTATTCACACACAGTGCACGTATGTATCCACACAGAAGAACATGTACTGCGTGTGCGTGTTACCATGAGGAGGGTCTTGGGAGGAGCAGAGTGCGTCCACAGTCGCCTTCAGTACAGGGCTGTAGAAAACACACACACACACAGCGTAAAGCAAGCAGGTCAGAGGTCAAGGGGTCCACGTGACGTCATCGCCCGGCGGCAGGAAGCGGAGCGTCACCTGCTTGTGGCGGGCGGCGGCGGCGGCGGCGTCCTCGCCTCCGGCCGCGTGTTGGCTTTGCTGACTCGCTCTGCAGGAGGAACCAGAGTTCAACATCAGGGCAGATGTTTTATCAACGAGTCGCACCTGAACGTCGAGGGTCGTAAACACGGAGTATAAATATTTATAATATAAGTTGAACTTCAAAGGTTAAAAGCTGTGCAGGAAGATACATCTTAGAACACATGAAGCACAATAATATCCAACAAATGTGTAGTACAAAGTACACTAGAAGTACACGTACTCGCTGTGCGGCTGTGGATACCTGCGCGTCGGGCGCTCGTACCTGAGAGCTGGTGCAGCAGCGTGGACGCCAGGTTCACCGACATGTCCTGCCACAGCGCGGCCCTCAGGCACTGGTCGGCCATCTTGGCTCCGGGGGGGAACTGGTCCTCCGCCTTCGCTCCCGAGGAGGCGCGGTCCAGCCTCGCGGCAGCGGGCTCCTCCTTGACCCCAGAGAGCAACTTGTTGCTGGCGTTGGCGGCGGAGAAAGGTCGCTCTGCGATTTTGGCTTGAAAGAGAAGCTGGTCCTCCATCTTGGTTCCAGAGACGCCACGATCCTCCACCTTCACCCGGAACTGTAGGCCGTTGGGCCCGGAGACGACGCCGTGAGGCGTCTTTGGTCCGGGCCAACGAAGGCGCCCGTCCGCCATCTTGTCTCTGGGGTGAAGCTGCTCCGCCCCCTTTATGCCATTAAGACCCTGGTCTTCCGCTTTAATGCTGAAGACGCGGTGGCCCGCCGTCTTTAGGGAGGTCTCCTTCGGGATTGGTCGATCTCGAGCGAGGTCAGAGGTCACCAATGTGTCGACTTGCATCGGCTCTTCTTCTTCTTTGACCTTCACCGCATGGACGCTCACTTCCTGACGCTCTGCCATTGGCGGGAAAACTGTCAGTTTTCAGTATTTCAGACGCTGTACAAATACTACCTGATTCATAATAACTGGAAAACAGAAGTACTCTAAAGAAAGGATGGATGGAAGGACGGATGATACGATGGACGAAAGGATCGATGGAAGGATGGATGACAGGATGGATGAAAGGATGGATGGAAGGACTGATGATAGGATGGATGATAGGATGAATGAAAGGATGGATGGAAGGACGGATGATAGGATGGATGATAGGATGGAAGGACGGATGATAGGATGGATGATAGGATGAATGATAGGATGGATGAAAGTATGAATGATAGGATGAATGATAGGATGGATGAAAGTATGAATGATAGGATGGATGAAAGGATCGATGGAAGGACGGATAATAGGATGGATGACAGGATGGATGAAAGGATGGATGGAAGGACGGATGATAGGATGGATGATAGGATGAATGATAGGATGGATGGAAGGACGGATGATAGGATGGATGATAGGATGGAAGGACGGATGATAGGATGAATGATAGGATGGATGGAAGGACGGATGATAGGATGGATGATAGGATGAATAATAGGATGGATGGAAGGACGGATGATAGGATGAATGATAGGATGGATGAAAGAACGAATGATAGGACGGATGATAGGATGGATGAAAGGATGGATGGATGATAGGATGGATGGAAGGATGGATGATAGGATGGAAGGTTGAATGATAGGATGGATGAAAGGATGGATGGAAGGACGGATGAAAGGACGGATGGAAGGACGGATAATAGGATGGATGATAGGATGGATGGAAGGACAGATGATAGGACAGATGATAGGATGGATGATAGGATGAATGATAGGATGGATGATAGGATGAATGATAGGATGGATGAAAGGATGGATGATAGGATGGATGAAAGGACGGATGGAAGGACGGATGATAGGATGGATGGAAGGATGGATGATAGGATGGATGATAGGATGGATGGAAGGATGGATGAAAGGATGGATGGCTGATAGGATGGAAGGATGGATGAAAGGATGGATGAAAGGATGGATGGAAGGATGGATGATAGGATGAAAGGATGGATGATAGGATGGATGAAAGGATGGATGGATGATAGGATGGAAGGATGGATGAAAGGATGGATGATAGGATAGAAGGATGGATGATAGGATGGATGGCTGATAGGATGGAAGGATGGATGAAAGGATGGATGGAAGGATGGATGATAGGAAGGATGGATGATAGGATGGATGGAAGGACAGATGAATAGCTGATGGATGTAGAGACACACACACACACAGGTGTACCTGCCAGTTTCCTCAGCAGATCTGAGGCCAGCGTGTCGGTGGCGGCGTTTCCGTCGGGCGTGTGTGAGAGCGGCGGCGGCTCGGGACTCGCCCCCGGGCCGTCCGGCGAGAGAGCGAGGCCCGGCTCGTCCTGCTGCCCGCCGCGCCCCTCCGGCAGGGCGTCGCGCCGCTGAGGCTCCGCCTCCGCGAGTCTCCCAGGATGCATCTGGGCCTTCTGGGTGGCCTCTGAAGAGACGGAGGGAGGGAGGGAGTCAACTGTAAATAGATCTCAGCAGAGTTCACATTACAGCCTGATGATCGCAACACCAGAGCAGCGCTGCTGCAACGCGGTCGAGGGTCACGGGTTAAATGGCGTCCGCTGACTGATCCACCAACGTGAGCGCGTTACCTGACAGCCGGATGAGGAGGTCGGACGCCATCTTGGTGCCGACATCCGGGCTGAAGAGGGAAGTGGCTGCCGGGAAGGGACTCGAACCCGCGGCGTGTGCGTCCTGTTCGGCGCGGTGCGAGCTCAGCGAGCGGGCGCCATCGCCGGCCGCGTGCGTCCTCGTGCGTTGTGAGTTTGCGGCGTGTGTGTGTCGTTTGGCTGCATCGGAGGGAGGCGGCAACACACTCGACCCACGCTTCATTTTCCAGTGTGTGTGTGCGTGTTTGTGTGTGTTTGTGTGTGTGTTTGTGTGTGTGCGGGAAGAGAGGGAGTCAAAACTCAGGAGAGAGGAGGGCAAGAGAGGAAGAAGAGGAGGAGGAGGAGGAGGAGGAAGGAGGCAGAGCTGCTAAAATAGGACGAGTGTGTTTTTGAGAGAGGATGATAGAGGAGAAAGGGGGAGAAAGGGAGAGAAGGGAGGAGAAAAAAACAGGGAGGATTTACAGTTGCTGCCTCTCATTGACCTGGAAGAGAGAAGAGAAGGAGGGAGAGAAAGGAGGTGAAAGAGGGCAGAGAAGATGGATTGAGAGAGGAGGAGGAGGAGGAGGAGGGGGAGGATGAAGGGCGAGAGAGGACAGAAGGGGATCCAGAGAGAGAGGGGGAGACAAAGGGAGGAGGGGATGGAGAGGAAGAGAAGAAGAAAAGGGAATATGAACAAAGTGAATCCGTGAATGAATAAATTATTGAATGGGTAATGCCCAATAATAAGGGGATAAATCGTTCCCATTATCGCCATGGAAACGGACCCCGCCGCGCCGTCTCCTGCCCTGACCTTCCCGCCAACAAACAATCGCTGGTTATGATCAATAACCATCAATAGACCACCGGGCCGTTGTGATCACTTCGTGCCCTTGATGGGAAAAATTTGAAATGCAACATTTCAATAACATTTCATTGTCATTTTCAGTTTATATAATTAAAATAACACCATCATCAAGATATTTAATACAATAATGTAATATGAAATGTATGGACATAATGTGTTAATACAAAATAAATGAGAAAATAAATGTCATTCTAAACAATAAGGAATATTATTTTTATAGAACAAAACTAATTCAATTGTAAAATGAATACGAATAATCATTTGATAGTAGTCGGGACAGTAAAAACAATCAAATGTATTTATAATATTTAAGAAAGTGGTCTAAGAATAAAATATCGATTTTAAATATACACAAACATAAATAAGCCTCCTAAATGAGGGAAAAGGTCGCCCGGTAACCGGACCGACCCCGTCCCGCCTCCCCGGGCTGCTCCGCCACCGCATCCGGCCGGCGAGCGAAGATGACCGGGCACCAGTTACCCCCCCCCCCCCTCCCGGTCGGTGGGTGTCAAAGCCGTCAGCTCGTATCTGCCCCCCCCCCCCTCCTCTGCCCCCCCGACACGGCCGAACGGCTCCGAGTATCACGGCCCCGGTTCTTACTAATAACGGGTTTTTTTCCAGTTACCGGGAACGAGGGCAGGTGTCAGGAGCCCCGCCGTTACCCCCCCTCTCCTCCTCCCCCTCCCTCCTCTCCCCCTCCTCCCCCCTCCTCCCCCCGCAACATGGCTGATCGGTAACTCGACCCCGTTAGACCTCAGAAGTCGTTTTCGCGGGTCAGCTCGCGTCGGTCAGCGGACGCCGCTCGCGCGAACCCGCCCGGCACCGCGCATCGCTCCTCCGGGACTTACCGGTACCGGGAGGGCAGGTGGCGGCGGCGGCGGCGGCGGGGGCGGCGGAGGAGGCGGAGGAGGAGGAGGTGGAGGAGGTGGTGCAGTCCGGGGCACAGAGACCGTAGATCTCCTCCATGTCTCCTCTTCTTTTGTCACATTATCACCCGGCGGCTCCTCGCGGTGTGAACGGACACGGAGGCGATCCGCTTCTTCCCGGAGGAGGACGGGTCGGTCAGGAGGTCCCGCCTCCTCCTCCCGGTCTGCGTGCGCGTGCGTGGGAGAGGGCGATGCAATGTGCGTGTGTGTGTGCGTGTGTGTGTCCACGCGACGGATCACAGCACGAGGGCAGGACACGCGTGAACCCACGCGCACGCGCCCGTGCTCGCGAACCACACAGGGTCTTGAGACTTCCGCTCATAATACAGCTGCCCACGTGTCAGAGGGATCAGTAGAAACCAGTAGAGACCAGTGGGGAATAGAAACCAGTAGAGACCAGTAGGGAATAGAAACCAGTAGAGAGAGCAGAAACCAGTAGAGACCAGTAGGGAATAGAACCCAGTAGAGAGAGCAGAAACCAGTAGAGACCAGTAGGGAATAGAACCCAGTAGAGAGAGCAGAAACCAGTAGAGACCAGTAGGGAATAGAACCCAGTAGAGAGAGCAGAAACCAGTAGAGACCAGTAGGGAATAGAAACCAGTAGAGAGAGCAGAAACCAGTAGAGACCAGTAGGGAATAGAAACCAGTAGAGACCAGTAGGGAATAGAAACCAGTAGAGAGAGCAGAAACCAGTAGAGACCAGTAGGGAATAGAACCCAGTAGAGAGAGCAGAAACCAGTAGAGACCTGTAGGGAATAGAAACCAGTAGAGACCAGTAGGGAATAGAAACCAGTAGAGAGAGCAGAATCCAGTAGAGACCAGTAGGGAATAGAACCCAGTAGAGAGAGCAGAAACCAGTAGAGACCTGTAGGGAATAGAAACCAGTAGAGACCAGTAGGGAATAGAAACCAGTAGAGAGAGCAGAATCCAGTAGAGACCAGTAGGGAATAGAAACCAGTAGAGACCAGTAGGGAATAGAAACCAGTAGAGAGAGTAGAAACCAGTAGAGTAAAAGCAGTAGAAACCAGTAGAGAGAGTAGAGACCAGTAGGAAATAGAAACAGTAGAGAGACTAGAACCCAGTAGAGACCAGTAGGGAATAGAAACAGTAGAGAGACTAGAACCCAGTAGAGACCAGTAGGGAATAGAAACAGTAGAGAGACTAGAACCCAGTAGAGACCAGTAGGGAATAGAAACAGTAGAGAGACTAGAAACCAGTAGATGGCAGTAGGGAATAGAAACAGTAGAGAGACTAGAACCCAGTAGAGACCAGTAGGGAATAGAAACAGTAGAGAGACTAGAACCCAGTAGAGACCAGTAGGGAATAGAAACAGTAGAGAGACTAGAAACCAGTAGATGGCAGTAGGGAATAGAAACAGTAGAGATACTAGAAACCAGTAGAGTAAAAGCAGTAGAAACCAGTAGAGAGACTATAAACCAGTAGAGTAAAAGCACTAGAAACCAGTAGAGACCAGTAGAGAGAGTAGAAACCAGTAGAGACCAGTAGAGAGATTAGAAACCATTAGAGTAAAACAGTGGAAACCAGTAGAGACCAGTAGAGAGAGTAGAAACCATTAGAGTAAAACAGTAGAAACCAGTAGAGACCAGTAGAGAGAGTAGAAACCATTAGAGTAAAACAGTAGAGACCAGTAGAGAGAGTAGAAACCATTAGAGTAAAACAGTAGAAACCAGTACAATGTAGAAACCAAAAGAGACCAGGAGAGAGTAGAAACCAGTAGAGAGACAGTAGAAACCAGTACTACTGTACACTGGACGTAGTCAGTATATAATAGTACTGGTTGGTAGTGGTACTGGTGATGGCCTAGTACTATATTGTATTGTGGTAGTACTGGTTGGTATTAGTACTATGAGGTCTAGTACTGGTAGTAGTAGCGGCGTGCTAATGACAGAATCAACGTTGTAGTAGCAGCAGATACTGTGTTAGTGGACATGTTAATGTTTTACCGGTTGGCAGTAGTAGTAGTAGTAGTAGTAGTAGTAGTAGTAGTAGTAGTGGATATTATCCTACTAGTGAAACTACTACAGCTTATAATTGTAGTAGCTATATTTAAGCACAGTTGTGGTTGTTTCAGGATGTAACAACCGAGTACCAAGTACTGACTGAAGTGATGAAAAAGTACCGGTAGTAGAGTCTTAAGTACAAGCTACAGTATTATCAGATGAAATATTGCAGTAGTATTGTGTACTCTGCTCTGTATTTGAGTGCAGGTTCCAGTCTCGGCCTGCAGGGGGAGCCAGAGACGTCCTCCGATGGCCGTATTCATTACCGTTGATGACGCTTCCGTGTTAACAAACAGGCGTTTTAACAGAAACTTTATTTGTAATCAGACTTTTGAATCACTGTTTCTGAGTGAAGATCATTTCCTTCATGTCGGAGAAATCGGGTTCAGTCCGGTGCTTTAATCTGTCAAATGAATAAAGTACACAGGTTCAGAGACCATGTAGTACACATGCTTTTCTAGTTCCAATACTACCTCTATCATACACCAATACTTCTACTAGCCTGCTTCTACAAATACGATTACTGTTCATATGTGTTATACCATTTGTAAAAGCGTGTAATTCTTCTATTACTGCTAAATATACTACAATGTATTTCTGCTACTAGCACCCCAACACTTTTATTATACCCTTATTCCAACTAGCACTACTTCTATCTCAAAATACTATTACTGTTTATCAACCAATATAAGTAATAATAATACATATCCCAATAACACAAATACTATGGTACTAAACCATGAGTACTACTAGATTACAGTACTTCAAGTACAACTGCTGCCACTACTGCAGTACATGCAAGTACTACTAACCTCACTACTACCAATGCTACCAGCAGCATTGGTAGTAGTACTGAGTACACATTGTTGCCACATAGTATGTACTTCTGGAATGTATCTGAATGTGGTGCCTCACCTTCATCAGCTGGACCGCTCCTCCTCTTCATCACAGGCTCTGCAGCGCACACACACACACACACACACACACACACACACAGACACACACACACACACATAGACAAGCACACACACACACACACACACACACAGAAGTCAGGATGTCTGTCCATGAGGGGTCACAAATGTGCGTGTGTGTGTCTGTGTGGGTGTGTGTGTGTGCGTGCGTGTGTGTGTGTGTCTGTGTGGGTGTGTGTGTGCGTGTGTGTCTATGTGTGTGTGTGTGTGTGCGTGTATGTGTGTGTGTGTGTCTATGTGTGTGTGTGTGAGTGTCTATGTGTGTGTGTGTGTGTGTCTATGTGTGTGTGTGTGTGTGTGTCTATGTGTGTGTGTGGCGCTCTTACACGGCCTTGTGGAGGCTCCTCTGGTTCTTCATGTGATCTCTGAAGATGTTGACGGCTTTGAACACGTCCATGTGCTGCTGTCGCTCTTCTACCAGCTTCCTGTACCTGTCGCACAGGTGAGACGCGTTACTTCCTGTGTGGACGAAGCTTCAGAAAGATCGTTATCTTTTTCATTCAAATAAGTTGTAATGTACTACAAGTACTACTACCGTGAATGATCCAAATACTACACCGGGTGTTACCATGGTTACCTGCGTGTCCAGGTGACGTCCGCCCGAGCATCCCCGCTCCACTCCCGGAGGAGGCGGCCGCCGGCCTCCGGCCCCCCGGAGGGGAGCAGCTCGCCGACCACGAGGTGACGGAGGCCGGCCCGGGCCGACAGAGCCACCAGCCAGTAGACGGGCTCCTCCAGGGCCACGGCGTGGAAGGACGCCAGGGAGGACCGCAGCCACGGAGGGGGGGGCGGCGAGGGGAGGCGGCTCTGGAGGGGGGCGGGGGGGGGGGTCGTTTGAGTCATTGTAGCTCGCGGCTATCGCTCATCGACCTGACGCGAACGTACATCGGGCTCACCTGGTTGCCGCTGCGATACTGTTTAAAGGCGTCCCACAGAAGCGACGTTGCGCCGTCCGCTTCCGGGAAGCGACCAATGAGAACCTGCGGGCGGAGACAAGAGGATGATGTCATCCACACCGGAGCGAATCAGAGCAGAAGGTGTGTAGATGCAGGAGGATGAACGCAGTAAGAAGAACACTTTGCAAAGGGAGAAGAAGCGTCTGCCCGTGTAGCAGCAAACGCCCGCTCAGACAGGCGTGAGCGTTGACCTCTGACCTCCAGCATGCCGCCGACTCGCTGCAGGTAGAGCGCCTCCTGCTGGACGAAACGGTCGTAGCAGCTCTGCGTCAGCCGGCCGGACCGCAGCTCCCCGAGGAAGGTGGAGGAGCGGAGGATCTCCTCCACCAACGGGTCGCTGAAACTCCACAACACCTCGAACAGACTCTCCGTGGGCACGATGCCTGAGGGAGAAGTATTCAGATGATGTACTGCAGTAGAAGTACTACCACCATGTACATGTTTGGTATCTGTATTAATCTGCTGAAATATTTACATCCAGGATGTAGCAAAAAAACAGAACCCCTGAGTAGATGTACAGTTAGTACCTGTGAGTAGAAGTACAGTACCTCCTAGGTGTGGTGCGGTAACTACCTGTGAGTAGAAGTACAGTACCTCCTAGGTGTGGTGTGGTTAGTACCTCTGAGTAGAAGTACAGTACCTCCTGGGTGTGGTGCGGTTAGTACCTGTGAGTAGAAGTACAGTACCTCCTAGGTGTGGTGCGGTAACTACCTGTGAGTAGAAGTACAGTACCTCCTGGGTGTGGTGTGGTTAGTACCTCTGAGTAGAAGTACAGCACCTCCTGGGTGTGGTGCGGTCAGTACCTGTGAGTAGAAGTACAGTACCTCCTAGGTGTGGTGCGGTCAGTACCTGTGAGTAGAAGTACAGTACCTCCTAGGTGTGGTGCGGTCAGTACCTGTGAGTAGAAGTACAGTACCTCCTAGGTGTGGTGCGGTAACTACCTGTGAGTAGAAGTACAGTACCTCCTGGGTGTGGTGTGGTTAGTACCTCTGAGTAGAAGTACAGCACCTCCTGGGTGTGGTGCGGTCAGTACCTGTGAGTAGAAGTACAGTACCTCCTAGGTGTGGTGCGGTCAGTACCTGTGAGTAGAAGTACAGTACCTCCTGGGTGTGGTGCGGTTAGTACCTGTGAGTATCTCACCTGGCTCCACTGGTTTCGTGTTGCCGGGGGCGACAGTAGACCTGCTGCTTGACAAGAGGCGACAAAGAGATCAGCTGCTGGCGTCCCAACACGCCGCCGTGTAAAGTACCTGTGAGCGTACCTGGCTCCCGTGGAGCAGATGTAGAACCTGAGCTGGCCACAGGCGGCGCTCTCCAGCTCGCCACCTCAACGGAAAACACACATTACAGTTTGCTTCCTTTCACTCAACGCAGCACTGGGATTTAAGTTCAATGAGCACCAGTTGAGTATTTTACATTAATAAGCAAAGTACTTAATGGTTTGATTGCCAAGCAAGCCCCGCCCCCTCTGCCCATGTCCAGCCTCTGATTGGTCCGGCCACGGATCTTGGACGCCGAGTCGTCGCTCCAAAACCAGGAGCCATTCTTCAGAGAGGAAGACAAAGAGGGACAGGAGTACTTTTTAGAGTGTACTTCTACTCCAATACACAATCACAGATATGTATTAATTGTATGTATGTAAATACACACATGTAACAAGATAAAACACACATATGTAAATGTACAGTACATCACATGTCATTTATCTGACGCTTTTATCCAAAGCGACTTTTCAACCATAAGGACACAAACTCAGAAGAACAAGAAACAAGAAAGTGTGATTTCATCAAATAATGTACAACTTGCTGTAGATAAGAACCATTATAAGTCCAATGTAAGTGCTACAGTTAGTTAGTGTGTTAGTGGAGGTAGAGTCTGAAGAGGTGTGTCTTTAGTCTGAAGACGTGAAGGCTCTCTGTGGTCCTGATGTCTTCAGAGACCTCCTTCCACCATTTAGGAGCAGGACAGCAAAGAGTGGAGATCTAGTCGAGTGTTTTGCTCTCAGTGAGGAGGAACAAGCAGTTTATCACATGCAGAGCGGAGAGTGCGGGTCGGGGTGTCGGGTTGGTAGAGCGAGTATCTACAGGGTGGCGTAGTCAACATATTAACTATTAACTGATAACATATTAACTATTAACTGATAACACATTAACTACGTAGCGGTATCGAGGGATCACAATGCACCTGCCGTGGGCGGCGTCCGCCCAGCCACACCGCGGGGTCGGTGTTTGCCAACTGACGGACAAACTGCCTCTCCTCTGGTGTGTGGAGAGCAGCCAGGTGACCTCCTTTCTGAGCGCACGCAGCCTGTCGCACACACACACACACACACACACACACACACACACACACACACACATGTTAGAGCGGGTGCATATTCACGTGTGGCGAACTACTGAATTAAAACGTCCACCTCGGCGTCGGTCCAGGAGCTCCACACGGGGTAGAAAGCGAAGCACCTGGGCCCAAAGAGGAGCCACCCGGCTGGACACGGAGAGGCCGGCGTGCTCCCCGCTGACACGTCATGCCATCACAAGCACAACGACACGTTAAACGCGGCGGTTAGCGTGTTTCCCGCCAAGTTGTGGTTGAAACCGCTTTACCTGAAGCTGAGAGGGAGACCGACGTCTCCGCCAAGAGGACGGCCAACAGGAGACGAGCCGGCGCACATTCCATCATCTCCTGTAACACACCACACAGGAATGATGGGGAATGAGAGACTCGTCTCCAGGAGGTCAAACCGGCCGTGGAACCAAACTCTGCTTCCATCTGAAGCCTGAGGGCGAGTAACCAGCTGGAGCGGTTTGGTCCTGATGGTTAGCTGATGTGTCTGAGACGTACCAGCCGGCAGCATCCTTAAGCTCCGGTCCACGTCTCAGACCCTTACTGCTCCCCTGCTGAGGTTCTCCAGCTCGCAGGAACAACTGCTTTGGTTTACAGGTGTTTACAAAGAACTCCTTACTAATCCACTACGGCCCCACGGCTACATCCAACTATTAAACCCTCAGGCGTTTTCTGGGAAACAGAAGACAAACACTGGATCGCTTGAGGTGCCTGGGATCTAAATCCGCTGTTCGTTGTGATGTTGTGTGTTTTTGTGTTTTTGTTGTGCCGCGTGTTTCCCCCGGTTTGTTTGTTCCGTCATGTGTTTGTCTCTCTGTCGTTGTCCGTATAGACGCTGCCCTCTGCTGCTTCCCGGCCTGTTGTCACCCACCTGCCCCCTATCATCTCCCTGGTTGTGTGTCGGATTTGTTCCCCCTGTTTTCTTGTTAGCTTCCCTCACATTTGCTGTCCTGCTCCTAAATGGTTGAAGGAGGTCTCTGAAGACATCAGGACCACAGAGAGCCTTCACCTCTTCAGACTAAAGACACACCTCTTCAGACTCTACCTCCACTAACACACTAACTAACTGGAGCACTGACATTGGACTTATAACGGTTCTTATCTACAGCGAGTTGTACATCGGCTTATTTGATGAAATCACACTTTGTTGTTTCTTGTTCTTCTGAGTTTGTGTCCTTATGGTTGAAATGTTCTTGTTGTAAGTCGCTTTGGATGAAAGCGTCAGATAAATGACGTGTGATGTGATGTAATCTAATATATAGGTGTTTCTTTCTGTTGTTCCCTGTCGGATTGTCTACGGATTGTAGTTTAAAGAGTTTTTCTGATTTTGTGTTTTACCTTTTTTGCAAATTTGGTTTTGAAAGAAAAAGAAAAGGAATAAATTTGTTCTCGTTTTTCAAACCTGGGTCTGCGACTGAGTCTCTACGTCTTTGATGTGAGAAACCCAAACAGAATCAGATGGGTTACATGTTGAATTACTCAAAGGTCTTCGGTCTGGATCCCAAAGACTGTTACAGAGAAGTCTGCTGCTCAAATGATGAAAGGTCAAAGTCAGCTTTATGACACAGATACGGGGTAATAAAGTAAACAAAATACGGAAGCATAAAACAAACATGTATAAAGAGAAGGTTCTATAACAAACACGTATAAAGAGAAGGTTCTATAACAAACATGTATAAAGAAAAGGTTCTATAACAAACATGTATAAAGAGACGGTTCAAACACGAACAAAGAGAAGGTTCTATAACAAACATGAACAAAGAGAAGCTTCTATAACAAACACGAACAAAGAGAAGGTTCTATAACAAACACGAACAAAGAGAAGGTTCTATAACAAACACGTATAAAGAGAAGGTTCTATAACAAACATGAACAAAGAGACGGTTCTATAACAAACATGAACAAAGAGAAGGTTCTATAACAAACACGAACAAAGAGAAGGTTCTATAACAAACACGTATAAAGAGAAGGTTCTATAACAAACACGTATAAAGAGAAGGTTCTATAACAAACACGAACAAAGAGAAGGTTCTATAACAAACACGTATAAAGAGAAGGTTCTATAACAAACATGAACAAAGAGAAGGTTCTATAACAAACATGAACAAAGAGACGGTTCTATAACAAACATGAACAAAGAGAAGGTTCTATAACAAACACGTATAAAGAGAAGGTTCTATAACAAACACGAACAAAGAGAAGGTTCTATAACAAACACGTATGAAGAGAAGGTTCTATAACAAACATGAACAAAGAGAAGGTTCTATAACAAACATGAACAAAGAGAAGGTTCTATAACAAACACGTATAAAGAGAAGGTTCTATAACAAACACGAACAAAGAGAAGGTTCTATAACAAACACGTATGAAGAGAAGGTTCTATAACAAACATGAACAAAGAGAAGGTTCTATAACAAACACGAACAAAGAGAAGGTTCTATAACAAACACGTATGAAGAGAAGGTTCTATAACAAACATGAACAAAGAGAAGGTTCTATAACAAACACGAACAAAGAGAAGGTTCTATAACAAACACGTATGAAGAGAAGGTTCTATAACAAACATGAACAAAGAGAAGGTTCTATAACAAACACGAACAAAGAGAAGGTTCTATAACAAACACGTATAAAGAGAAGGTTCTATAACAAACATGAACAAAGAGAAGGTTCTATAACAAACACGTATAAAGAGAAGGTTCTATAACAAACACGTATAAAGAGAAGGTTCTATAACAAACATGGACAAAGAGAAGCTTCTATAACAAACATGAACAAAGAGAAGGTTCTATAACAAACATGAACAAAGAGAAGGTTCTATAACAAACATGAACAAAGAGAAGGTTCTATAACAAACACGAACAAAGAGAAGGTTCTATAACAAACATGGACAAAGAGAAGGTTCTATAACAAACATGGACAAAGAGAAGGTTCTATAACAAACACGAACAAAGAGAAGGTTCTATAACAAACATGAACAAAGAGAAGCTTCTATAACAAACATGAACAAAGAGAAGGTTCTATAACAAACACGTATGAAGAGAAGGTTCTATAACAAACATGAACAAAGAGAAGGTTCTATAACAAACACGAACAAAGAGAAGGTTCTATAACAAACACGTATAAAGAGAAGGTTCTATAACAAACATGAACAAAGAGAAGGTTCTATAACAAACACGTATAAAGAGAAGGTTCTATAACAAACACGAACAAAGAGAAGGTTCTATAACAAACACGTATGAAGAGAAGGTTCTATAACAAACATGAACAAAGAGAAGGTTCTATAACAAACACGAACAAAGAGAAGGTTCTATAACAAACACGTATGAAGAGAAGGTTCTATAACAAACATGAACAAAGAGAAGGTTCTATAACAAACACGAACAAAGAGAAGGTTCTATAACAAACACGTATAAAGAGAAGGTTCTATAACAAACATGAACAAAGAGAAGGTTCTATAACAAACACGTATAAAGAGAAGGTTCTATAACAAACACGTATAAAGAGAAGGTTCTATAACAAACATGGACAAAGAGAAGCTTCTATAACAAACATGAACAAAGAGAAGGTTCTATAACAAACATGAACAAAGAGAAGGTTCTATAACAAACATGAACAAAGAGAAGGTTCTATAACAAACACGAACAAAGAGAAGGTTCTATAACAAACATGGACAAAGAGAAGGTTCTATAACAAACATGGACAAAGAGAAGGTTCTATAACAAACACGAACAAAGAGAAGGTTCTATAACAAACACGAACAAAGAGAAGGTTCTATAACAAACACGTATGAAGAGAAGGTTCTATAACAAACATGAACAAAGAGAAGGTTCTATAACAAACATGAACAAAGAGAAGGTTCTATAACAAACACGTATAAAGAGAAGGTTCTATAACAAACACGAACAAAGAGAAGGTTCTATAACAAACACGTATGAAGAGAAGGTTCTATAACAAACATGAACAAAGAGAAGGTTCTATAACAAACACGAACAAAGAGAAGGTTCTATAACAAACACGTATGAAGAGAAGGTTCTATAACAAACATGAACAAAGAGAAGGTTCTATAACAAACACGAACAAAGAGAAGGTTCTATAACAAACACGTATGAAGAGAAGGTTCTATAACAAACATGAACAAAGAGAAGGTTCTATAACAAACACGAACAAAGAGAAGGTTCTATAACAAACACGTATAAAGAGAAGGTTCTATAACAAACATGAACAAAGAGAAGGTTCTATAACAAACACGTATAAAGAGAAGGTTCTATAACAAACACGTATAAAGAGAAGGTTCTATAACAAACATGGACAAAGAGAAGCTTCTATAACAAACATGAACAAAGAGAAGGTTCTATAACAAACATGAACAAAGAGAAGGTTCTATAACAAACATGAACAAAGAGAAGGTTCTATAACAAACACGAACAAAGAGAAGGTTCTATAACAAACATGGACAAAGAGAAGGTTCTATAACAAACATGGACAAAGAGAAGGTTCTATAACAAACACGAACAAAGAGAAGGTTCTATAACAAACATGAACAAAGAGAAGCTTCTATAACAAACATGAACAAAGAGAAGGTTCTATAACAAACACGTATGAAGAGAAGGTTCTATAACAAACATGAACAAAGAGAAGGTTCTATAACAAACACGAACAAAGAGAAGGTTCTATAACAAACACGTATAAAGAGAAGGTTCTATAACAAACATGAACAAAGAGAAGGTTCTATAACAAACACGTATAAAGAGAAGGTTCTATAACAAACACGAACAAAGAGAAGGTTCTATAACAAACACGTATGAAGAGAAGGTTCTATAACAAACATGAACAAAGAGAAGGTTCTATAACAAACACGAACAAAGAGAAGGTTCTATAACAAACACGTATGAAGAGAAGGTTCTATAACAAACATGAACAAAGAGAAGGTTCTATAACAAACACGAACAAAGAGAAGGTTCTATAACAAACACGTATAAAGAGAAGGTTCTATAACAAACATGAACAAAGAGAAGGTTCTATAACAAACACGTATAAAGAGAAGGTTCTATAACAAACACGTATAAAGAGAAGGTTCTATAACAAACATGGACAAAGAGAAGCTTCTATAACAAACATGAACAAAGAGAAGGTTCTATAACAAACATGAACAAAGAGAAGGTTCTATAACAAACATGAACAAAGAGAAGGTTCTATAACAAACACGAACAAAGAGAAGGTTCTATAACAAACATGGACAAAGAGAAGGTTCTATAACAAACATGGACAAAGAGAAGGTTCTATAACAAACACGAACAAAGAGAAGGTTCTATAACAAACATGAACAAAGAGAAGCTTCTATAACAAACATGAACAAAGAGAAGGTTCTATAACAAACATGGACAAAGAGAAGGTTCTATAACAAACATGGACAAAGAGAAGGTTCTATAACAAACACGAACAAAGAGAAGGTTCTATAACAAACATGAACAAAGAGAAGCTTCTATAACAAACATGAACAAAGAGAAGGTTCTATAACAAACATGAACAAAGAGAAGGTTCTATAACAAACACGTATAAAGAGAAGGTTCTATAACAAACACGAACAAAGAGAAGGTTCTATAACAAACACGAACAAAGAGAAGGTTCTATAACAAACATGAACAAAGAGAAGGTTCTATAACAAACACGTATAAAGAGAAGGTTCTATAACAAACACGAACAAAGAGAAGGTTCTATAACAAACATGAACAAAGAGAAGGTTCTATAACAAACACGTATAAAGAGAAGGTTCTATAACAAACATGAACAAAGAGACGGTTCTATAACAAACACGTATGAAGAGAAGGTTCTATAACAAACACGAACAAAGAGAAGGTTCTATAACAAACACGAACAAAGAGAAGGTTCTATAACAAACATGAACAAAGAGAAGGTTCTATAACAAACACGTATAAAGAGAAGGTTCTATAACAAACACGAACAAAGAGAAGGTTCTATAACAAACACGTATAAAGAGAAGGTTCTATAACAAACAGGAATAAAGAGAAGGTTCTACAACAAATAATACTTACTTACTACAGTACTACATACTTTTGTCACTTCCTATTCGCTAGTGCACTTTATTTTTTAATTTTTACATATTTTTTAATTTTTTACTTCAACTTAATTCTATTATTTTAAACTAACCCATAGCCTTATTCTATTAACCCATAGCGTATTTTATTTTGTTACTCGTGCACTGCTGTCTTATTGTCTATTGTTATACTTTCTACTGTCACGCACCAACCGCCAAGTCAAATTTCTGATATGTCGGACATATTTGGCAATAAATGTTTCCTGATTCCTAAAGAGACAGTTCAAACATGAACAAAGAGACGTTCTATAAAAAACATGTATAAAGAGAAAGTTCTATAACAAACACGTATAAAGAAAAGGTTCTATAGCAAACATGAACAAAGAGACGGTTCTATAACAAACACGTATAAAGAGACGGTTCTATAACAAACACCTATAAAGAGACGGTTCTATAACAAACACCTATAAAGAGACGGTTCTATAACAAACACGTATAAAGAGACGGTTCTATAACAAACACCTATAAAGAGACGGTTCTATAACAAACACGTATAAAGAGACGGTTCTATAACAAACAGGAATAAAGAGAAGGTTCTATAACAAACACGTATAAAGAGACGGTTCTATAACAAACATGGATAAAGTAACAAACATAAAGATGGTTGGTAAAACATTCATTGCAGCAAAGTGTTTCAAAATTGAAGGCGGATTCTTCAACGAAATAAATAAATAAAAGTAAATCATACGTTACTGCTCTCAGTGTATCTTTTTTGAAAAATAAAAACACTCGTGGTATTTCTTCATTCCCCTCTTGCGTGATTACTTTCTACAAGTGCATCCGTCCATTGTGGCGCGGAACGATATCTTCTGCAATGAAGCGTCAGCGTCACGAGATCATTTGCTTCTTTACGTTTTACATATAATGACGTGAACTTCCTCATGGGTTACTTATTAAACCCTTTGGAAGAGTATGAGGCGTTCAGGCACCGTAGGTCCGTAGAGCTTCATGTATATGAGCAGTACATGAATACACACACATATTTTTAATAACCTTATCAATCATCACAGGATTTACATCCGCCACGACATTTACATGCCCCAGGAAAGAGGAACACGCATGAATGAAAACAAGTTCACAAAGAGACGGTTAAGAACCTGTAGATACCCGCTCTACAACATCAGGAGAACACGTCCTCTTCTCACTCAGAAGGCAGCGCAGGTACTGATTCAGGCTCTTGTCGTCTCCCTCCTGGACTACTGGAACTTTCTCCTGCAGGTCTCCTGCTACCACCATTCCACCTCTGCAGCTCATCCAGGATGCAACAGCTCAACTGGTCTTTAACCTTCCTAAGTTCTCCCTCACTCCTCCACTCCTCTGTTCTCTTCACTGGTACCGGTGGCTCATCCAGTTCAGAACATGGTGCTCAGGTACCATGCTGTGAATGGATGGGGTCCAGCTTACATCCAGGACCTGGTCCAACCCGACATCCCGACCCGCACTCTCCGCTCTGCATGTGATAAACTGCTTGTTCCTCCTCACTGAGAGCAAAACACTCGACTAGATCTCCACACTCTGCTGTCCTGCTCCTAAATGGTGGAAGGAGGTCTCTGAAGACATCAGGACCACAGAGAGCCTTCACATCTTCAGACTAAAGACACACCTCTTCATACTCTACCTCCACTAACACACTAACTGTAGCACTTAAATTGTACTTGTAACGTCACTCATCTATAGCAAATTGTAAATTGGCTTATTTGATGAAATTGCACTTTCTTGTTTCTTGTTCTCCTGAGTTTGTACCTTATGGTTGAATGCACTTATTGTACGTCGCTTTGGATAAAAGCGTCAGCTAAATGACATGTAATGTAATGTAATGTAATGTAATGTATAACAAACATGAACAAAGAGAAGGTTCTATAACAAACATGTATAAAGTGTCACGGTGTGGTTCACTTCCTGTTGTATTTTGTAGTTTTCTGCCTCTCGTGTCCCCGGGTAACTTCACTTCCTGCCTTGTCCCGTCATCCCCTGTGATCGTCTGATAGTTTCCACCTGTGTCCAATCACCTGCACCTCCCTTGTGTATTTAAGCCGTGTGTCTCTTGTCGTGTCATTGTCTATCGTCGTGGATGTTCATAGTTTCATGCCTGCTGGTTTTCCCCCTGGTTCCTGTGTGTTTTTGCCCCTTGGCCTTTTGATTTTAAATCTGGTGACTATTAAAGTATTTTGTTTTCCGTGAAGTCTGCATTTGAGTCCTGCCTCCCTGACACAAAGAGGAGGTTCTATAACAAACATGGACAAAGAGGAGGTTCTATAACAAACATGGACAAAGAGGGGTATGTAGAGCTTCATGTATATGAGCAATAAATAAATGCAAATATTTATTTCTCCCCGTATATAGAGGGAGAGAGAGAGAAGAGTTCTAACCTTATCGATCATCACAGGATTTACTTCCGCCACGACATTTACATGTCCCTTTAACGACAGAGGAAACAGAGGTCACATATGGACACAGGGAGGAGGACAGAGGAATCCACTTCATGCACAATGAAGACGTGGTCCTAAGAACCTTGAAACCTGCCAAAGACGTTTTTACATTACAGGTCATTTAGCTGACGCTTTTATCCAATGCCACCCACATTTTTAACTCATGGCTTTAACATTTTTGTCCCAGGGAGCAATTCGGCGTCAGGTGTCTTGCTCAGGGACACTTCGACATGGGACATGGAGCAGCCGGGGCTCGAACCACCAACCTTGCGGTTCCCGGCGCTCCCTCTCTACCCCTGATCAACCATCACAGGATTTACATCCGCCACGGTCTCCCTGGAGACGCTAAATGATGGGGAGGGAGAGGGAATGTTGTACATCCTGTTAGAGTGTGTGTGTGTGTGTGCGTCTGTGTGCGTGTGCGTGTGCGTGTGTGGGGGATTCGGGGTCCTGATCCCGTAGAAAAAGATCACCTAGAGAAAAGAGCCTTCTTGTCTCTGTCACAATGCAGCAGTGATGAGTGACGGGCGAAGGGGGGTGAGAGCTGGAGATGATATAATTATTTGAATAATAATAAGTAAGTAAGTCATGAATACATATTTATACATAAATATAATTTAGGTAGGTATTATCGTTTAGAATGATCTGGATTATTCACCTTAAAAAAATTAAAACAATTTTCTTACATATTCCCCTTTTAGTTTGACTGACAGTGAAACATCTAAAATATTACATTCAGAAAACAAATAACTAAAATGGTAGAAGCCATGTCATGATGTCTATATATTCATATATTACATCACATCCCATTTTATTTTATTTGAAATAAATCCAAATAGAATATAAAGTGTTGAGGGAGTTCACCTGCAGCTCTACAGATTCTGTTTCTACACCTCCCCTCCTCTTTCTCCCCCCTCCTTCTCACCACATCCTGCCCCCCAAATCCCCCCAGAGTTCCTCTTGACACGAACCCTCTGGCCGGATCGAGGTCTTCATCACAACAGCCGAAGAGACTCTGGAGGAAGAAAAGAAGAAGAGTCTTACCTGAAGGTAACAAGACTCACTCATTCATTGACTCCTTCACTCACTCACTCACTCATTGACTCTTTCACTCACTCACTCATTCATTGATTCCTTCACTCATTCACTCACTCATTGACTCTTTCACTCACTCACTCATTCATTGACTCCTTCACTCATTCACTCACTCATTGACTCTTTCACTCACTCACTCATTTATTGACTCCATCACTCACTCACTCATTGACTCCTTCACTCACTCACTCATTGACTCTTTCACTCACTCACTCATTTATTGACTCCTTCACTCACTCATTGACTCTTTCACTCACTCATTTATTGACTCCTTCACTCACTCATTCATTGACTCCTTCACTCACTCATTCATTGACTCTTTCACTCACTCATTCATTTATTGACTCCTTCACTCACTCACTCCTTCATTTACTCCTTCACTCACTCACTCATTTATTGACTCCTTCACTCATTCATTGACTCCTTCACTCACTCACTCTCTCCTTCATTGACTCCTTCACTCACTCATGTATTGACTCCTTCACTCACTCACTCATTCATTGACTCCTTCGCTCACTCATCCATTGACTCACTTACTTATTCATTGACTTCTTCACTCACTCACTCATTCATTGACTTCTTCACTCACTCACTCATTCATTGACTTCTTCACTCACTCACTCATTCATTGACTTCTTCACTCACTCATCCATTGACTCACTCACTTACTCATTCACTCAGTCATCCATTGACTCAGTCACTCATTCATTGACTTCTTCACTCACTCACTCATCCATTGACTCCTTCATTCACTCATTCGCTCACTCATTCATGACTCCTTCACTCACTCACTCATCCATTGCCTCACTCATTCATTGACTCATTCACTCACTTCTCTGTTAGAGATATCCACCTGCTTAATGCTCGCTGCACTAATAACAACGCAATGAAAAACAAAAAGAGTAAAAACGAAATATCTGTTTTCATAAATGAACTTAAATGATCCTGGAATAAATAACTAGATGTTGTGTTGAGTCATCGATGGATTAGAACCTGCACATTATTCACATCTTTGTCTCAGTTGACCATTGTTCTTAAAACAAATATCTCTTTTAATTAACTTTGACATGAATTAAAACAAACAGCAGCCTGCTCACCGCGGCACGGCGTGTGTGTTCATCCCCAGAGGTAAATAGTCCCAAAGAATCAACTCTTTCCTCCTCAGATGTTTGAGGAAAGTATCGGGCCCTTTGAAGCATTTCACATGTATATTTGTCAGTTTTCCTTGGACTAATAAAAGATCATTTTATCACATCGCATTTGTCTTACGCAGCTGTCGTAGTCTTTGCGGTAGTGACTCGACAGCATCTCAGCAGCGTCCAGAGATTAGAGACAGCAGCGGATTAAAAACCAGCGCGTCAGGTGCTCAGAACCCGTTGAAAGGCCATCATGTGGCCCAATGAGCGCGGCCCTGACGCACGCACGCCCGGGTTTAACGTCCTGGACAAGCCGGAGCTCCATTCTCCCACTGAGCAAACAAGTGTGGGAGTGGATTTATATATTGCATTAAACTGTTCAGGTGTGCAGAGGGGAAGTGGCTCGGGGAACGGTGCCAGGTGGAGCCAATTGGCCTCAGCTGAGCTGAATGCGTATTCATTGTGTTTGTCTTGTTAATTAAAATGCAGTAAGGGCGAGAGAGAGCGGCAGAACGAGCGAGCTAGGAGCTCTCTGTGGGTTGACAACGGAAAGAGCACTATCAACCAAACCTGCCGTGTCCTGCCTCCTGGTACCCACAAGAACCTACAGTGCACCTGTGACAAATGTGTTGAGATTTATTATTGATCATTTTCTGAGACTGTCGAGTCCAAATACGAAGCACATAATTCAAGCTTTTCTTCCCTTTATTTTATTTTTTCTGAATTGAAACACTTATTTGAACATGTAAAATGATCAGATTTTATTTGTCTTCTCTTATTTTGAAAGGCAGCCCTACTTTAATTTAGTTAATTGAGAGAATATTATTTATATTTGCAGTCAAACTTATATGTTCAGTTCTTTGTTACGTGACAATAAATATTGTCAAAAGGTTTTTGAATCACACGGACTTCATTTGTTAGTCGTGTATTGATTAAATGCGTCCGGACTTTTGATTTGACAAATTCTCTCTAACTGGACCTCATTACATTTTATTTGAACCCCCCATATCTACATATTTTAAGCGTGTTCAGTAAACCATCAAAACATTGTTAAAGTCATTTTTTGTTGCATTCATGTGAACTGAATATTGGAGGAAAAAACCTATTTTATACTCGGGTTAACTTTAAACCGTGGCAAGTGAATAACATCGAAGCTCCTACAACTAGTTTTGGCTAGTTTGAACTAGTGGAGTGAAAGTGTTCGTTGAGATCGAGATGAATGCTGGTTGATTTCAGTCGCCCAGTGACTTGCGGCGCTCCGCCTTTCTGCGCTGTGATTCTCCGTAGCATGCGGTCGCCCCTCCGGTGTTTCTGGGTGGGTGTGCTGCTGCTGTCTCTGGCTCCCTCCACCTTGACCTTCTCCAGCGGCGCCGGCCACGCCTCCTGTGGGGAGATGATTCCCGGCCACATCCGCTCCCACCCCCGGGACGGGGGACGCGAACACATCGCCCTGCGCGCATCCGCCTCTTCTTACCTACCTGGACAGTTTGTGACAGGTAAGAACTGAACCACACACACCAATTAACAAGAAACTGGGCGGGTTTAGTTAAACTCACTGCATCTGTTCCCGTCTCCTCAGTGACGGTACGAAGCTCTCGGGACTTCATGGGCTTCCTGCTTCAGGCCCGTCGCGTGGAAAGCGCCAGGAAGGGGGTGGGACCCAGGAGGGGGGGTCCGGGGCTGGTGAGTGGCTCCTGGACCTTTGCGCCGCCCGGCACTCACACCCTGCGCTGCCTCTCCGAGGGCGACACCCTCACGCACTCGGACAAACAGCTGAAGAGGAACCTGTCTTTCGTGTGGCGAGCCCCCGATGCGCCCGCGGGAGACATCAGGTTCTAGTAAGTACGGCCGAGGCTCGTAAAGTCTGGGGTTCCTCTGCACAAGTACAAAAAAAACCCTGAGATTTACTGGACATACTAATGTTTGCTTTTCTACTTTCATTAGCTCTGGTTAATTGCATCTTTTTATATTCAGCTACCACTTTGTCGTTCCAGCATCACAGTGGTGCAGTCTTACTTTCTATACTGGGCAAGCATCGAGTCCGCGGTTGTCCGTGATGGGAGTCGTGGTCCTCGGACTGGGAGTAACATCACTGGAGACGATGCAAGGAACTATGCACAACAGGACAAGGAAGTTACCCCTCTGCCAGGTATGCAACTCAGACAAAGCTGAATGTTTTTCCCTTCAGATACAAGAAGTTTGACAAAATATTTAAGCCATAAAAAGCAACTTGTGGCAACGGTAAAACACCAGGTACACCAGGTATCTAAAATAACGTTGTTTGGTCTCTTTATCCTCATGAACTGGTGAAGGATCAAATAAGGAAATGAACCAGAGAGCCAGGCCTACACCAACAAGCAGTGTAGAACAAAGCTACAGACCTCAGGAAACACAAACAGAAGCGTCGCGTCCAGTCTGGGAGGTAAACCCTCTGACAAACCAGGCGGTCAATAAAAGAAAAAAGAGTTCCATTATTTGGGGTTTTAATCAGAATGCTACCAAAGGCAGTAGGAAGGACACTTATACAACCGTCTCACATGTCAGTGAAGAAGCAGAATCAACTCACCAAGTTCTCGAAGGGGTGGAAACTGGTACTGACATTTTGTCCAACATCACCAGCCCCCTTTTCCTGCTCCAACCCAATGCTTCCCTACTCCCTTTGATGGAGGGTGAGATTGAACGGAACTCTAAGGATCTAATACTGCCCAACGTTCCCGAAACAACGGTTAATTCCAGTAGAACCAACGTACCTTCAACCAACCACGGCTTCCACAATATAAAACCCACCATCCACGATCCATCTCAGAATCGAAGGGAGACAATTCCGGACCAAAGTATATCTGTAAAGTTTTTGAACCAAAGTAGCTTTTTGCAGCCCTGGAGGATTACCAAGTCCCAAATGAGTCTAATCAAGAATGAAAAGGGCCACCACTTCGTTCCTCAGCCCCAGAATCTTCAACTTGAACCTTCTCCCCACCCCGAAACAGCTTCAGTCGAACCTATTCTTCACTCTCCAACTGGTCCAAGCCAAACCTCTGCCTTCTTCCGTGAACCTTTATCTATGTCCCGAACCTCTCCACCACACATTTTCCCATCCATCACCCTTATCCTGCAACCCATGAGCAGTTTACCTCACCCTGAAAAGAGTCGACCCACAACTCAATTTAGACAAACAACAGCTTCACCTCTGAGCAGACCTTCCCCACCTCAACCTGTGAGTTTTGCCCAAGTCATGACTCAAACTATCCCAACTCTAACTCATAGTCAAACTAGCTATACCCAAACAGAACACTCCAAATCTGTCCCAACGGCTGAGGCTTTGAGTATCTCTCCCCAGCCATGGTCCCTCCAATGGTTCCGGCCCCCTTCCCAAACCGCTGACCCCCAGGTGCATACCTTTGGTAGGAAGCCAACTCAAACATCAGCAACTCTTCGATCTATCAACCTTCTGCACTTAACATCAAGGGTTAGACTGGGTGAAGATAAGAAAGTCAAAGGTCCTCTGTCTCAAGCAAAGCTTGAATCCTCTGCATCTCCTTCCCGTTTAGGGTCTACCTCCTTTTCCTCCAGCCATGGATGGCATGCCTCTTCCCTTGTTCCCCCCACCACTCCTATGTATCTCTCCGAAGGTTCAGCCCCTTTATCCATACGTACGTTTTTCCACCATGACTCTTTGTCATCTTTACCCTTTCCCACCTCAATGAAGAACCTACCCGAAACAGCTCCAGCCCTCATTTCTCTCCCTTCTCCTTCCCCAATCTCTATTCCTCGTCATTCGCCAGCTCAACCTTCCTCTACTTCCCCTCTACCATCCTCCTTAACCTCTTCTACTGTAGGTCCTTCAAACTCCTCAGACTATCCATCCTTATTACCCATGATTGCCTCAGCCCCTTTATCTACTTCTTCCTCATCTCCTTTCACCTCCTCCCAAACCATCACAGGTTCAGCCAATTCCTTGGCCTCTTTTCCGACCATCTCTCCAGCCCTCATTTCCTACTCAATGTCCTCATCAACCTCTTCCATTTCTTCTCCCCCGTCCCCTCCCTCTTATTACCCATCCATCGCTAGTTCCACCTCAACATCCTCCTCCTCCTCAAACTTGTTTGCCACCTTTTCTTCGTCCCGGTCTACCGGCCCTCAGCCAGAACCCTCTCCAGCTCCCCGTCGCTCTTTCTACAACCCTCTAGCATCTTTCACCCCCTCTCTTGTTCCTCCCCAACAACTCACCCCAGGTCACTGGATGCCAATCCAGAACCACATCGAATCATCCAATGCTGGAACCAACAGCGATCTGCCAACACCAAGAACAGCGGTGCACCCAAACCTCAACTCAAACCTCGGCCCCAAGTTGAAACCAAACCTTCCCAAAACCGGCCCTGAACCCAAACCTCCCCCCAAGCCGCCTAGGACTCCAGACAAGAAGCATCCAGACGTACCGCCCCGGCACAGCGCATGGGAGCTGAGCATGCTTCTTGGCTGCTCGGTGGGGCTGGGCACGGTGCTGGTGGTCTTAGTGAGGTACACTTGCCGCCAGGCCTGCGGCAAACAGACTCAGCTGACGCTGAATGACAGAGAGACGGAGTACGGGAGAGGAGAGAGAGGGCTCCTTCACCTCCCAGAGGGTGGAGATCTGGTCCGGGTCCGGAGAATCAGGGAGAACAGTTTTGTGCTCCTGGCAGAGTATGATGTCCTCGCATCCCCTGGAAACTGAAGGCCGCCCACACAAATGGTTTGAGATACTAAATTCTACGCTACTGGAAGAGCAGAGGTTTTGGAGCCTGCAGCAACATTAGGTTCAGTAAAGTATCAAATAAAGAATGTAACGTCATGAATGGTATCTAACTAGCCTAGCATGAATGGTACTACTAATAAAGAATTGACCTTTTCCAATGGTAACTAACTAGCCTAACATGAATGGTGATGCAAATGATGGACTTTCTTTAATGGTAGCCGACCAGCCAAGAATGAATGTCCCATTAACTAGCCAAGCTAGTTCACGGCATTATGAAAACATGAAGATAGTGGTCATACCTTGATGAAAAGGGTGTTTTAATCTAAATATCCAACTTGTGCGAAAATGTTCGTTTGTAGCCCCGAGATTTAGGCCTCCAGCATGTTTAGAGAATTAAAGCAACAATATGCTTCTTAATTGAATGTATGATATTTAAAGACGAGGCAAGGATGATTTCAAACTTTGACTTCTGCTCACCAACATTAAACATTTATACTAAATCTAAAAAAAAGTGTCATTTGAAGTCATATGGAAGGATGTTACAATAAAGTATATTTTCAGTGTTATACATTGTGTCCTGATTCCTGATTTTATCTGTGGTCTGTTTGTACAGTAAAGCTGGTTGTTCAGTCATTTCATAACACTGTGTGTCAGAAGGCCTCTCTGGTCTGTTGGCAGGACTTTCACAGTATTCATTTATTATTACTTCATTCAAACGAGGTGTCAGAAGAGCCATCTGTCCAGAAAACCATGGGTCAGTGAAAGGAATGAGCTGCAAATAAATCCCAGTTTATCCCGGATGTTCTGCATTGAAACTAACCGTGAGAAGGAACATTAGACGAAGGATTGTTAAGACTTAAAAGAGAAAGTAGGATAAACTTCTTACATACACTTTTCTGGGATTCCTCTACGGATACATACAGATAAAGAGGCTGAAACATATGTTTTAAGTTTGTAGGTTTATTTCTGGGCGCTGTAAACAAGTGAAAGGAAACAGATTTCTTACTAAATATCTTTCTTTCCAAAACACCCCACCAACAAAAGGCTCTCTCTGCAAACAGATCGTTGCGTCTTTGGATGAAATCAATCTGATTGCGGGGGTTGTCCTGTGGAGGAATATGTATCTACGGTAAACAAGCAAGTTGCCGTGAATACAACGATGCACGTTTCGTCCAACGAGGAAACCAAACTCATCGGTGGAGGAGAAATATTCCCAGCCAACACAGCAGATATACCAATTCTAGCTCTATCAGTATTACTATAAATCATTGTCCAGATCGCAACCCCAGCAAATGATTAACAGGAATGCTGCCGAAGTGCCCCTGAGCAAAGTCTGAGCCCTTTTATTTGTACATTGTCCAAAAGTTAATGTCCATTTGGTCACGTCACAGAGCAGCTTTGAGGGATGTCGCAGCTCCAGTTTTGATTGGTTGTGACAATGATGCGTTCGCTGTCGTCTCGATGAATAGGATAAACGGCCAGTAGGGAACTAGTGAATGGATCTCCATGAGATTTGATAAAGACATTCGTGGTTCCCAGATGACAAAGCACAATTGCTTTGGTGGTTCCCTGAACTTTCCTGTAGCGCCACAAGTGGCTCAGTTTCTACTTCAAAATATCAACATGACGAACCTGGTTGTCAGAATCTAGACAGTTGGATGGAAAGCCATGACCTTTGATTCAGACATTCAAGGTCCCCGCAGGATGAACAGTAAAAGCTTTTGTGGCCCCCTGACTTTTGTCATCCAGTCAAAATTTGTATTCCTCCAATAATCCCTAGTTAGCCGTACTTCACGATATCACTCAGATAGAATGAGGTCTCATCTGCGTAGAAAATGATAATCTAGAGATACAGGAAAGATCGCCCGATTCCCTTCATGCCAACAAATAAATATTTTGAATCAGAAACTCGTTCTTATCCTGGATATTAAACATCAGACTCAAATCAGAAATGTAACACATGTCCTCATTCTCTGCCAGTAACAGCTAAAGAGAGTAGAAAAAAAAGTAGAAAACAGCCAGAAAGTTTTAAAAAGAACTCTGTCTTTCCTGCTTCAGGAGTGGGGGGGCATTATTCAAATGAAGTACTCCAAAAAAACACTTATGCTCTTTTTGCAGGTATTTCATATAAAAAATAAAAGTTATTATTATGCTTCTTTGAAATATAAAATAATACATATGACAATATGACATTTTCGTTTCGTCACACAATCTGAGGGGTCTGGTAGGGGTCACGCGCCCCCCCCCCCCCCACGCCGCGTTGAGGCCTCTGTTGATTATTCGTAATAAGGCACGTGGAAGAACCATCGGAACACCCGCTTCCTCTCCTCCGTCAGACGGGCTGAAGAGTCGACAGCTTCAGCGCCTGAGCAGAGAGGAACGAGGGGGGGGGGGGGGGGGGGACTACTTAGTAAGGAGAATATTCATCACATTATACGAGTTCATATCTATAAATTCTCACGTTTAAGAAAAAACAGAAAATTCACCAAACATTTAAATCGGAATTTTCTTCATCTAATATCTGAGAATAAGATTACATTTACAGTGATGTCATCATTCTGCTTTAAACAGCTCCAATAAGAACAACACACTTGATTTACTAGATCTACATTCTACGGGTGAAATATTCCTTTGATAACGGACGCGGAGCGACAGCAGAGGGCGCTGCAGCACAGCTCCAGACGAAAGGCCAGAAGAAGAACCGCTCACTGCTCAGTAATGGAACGCGGCCCAAGTTCAACAACACACTGGACTGCCGGAGAGGAGAGCAGGTTAGTGTTGGAATGCAGCCCGCAGGCTCAGGGAGAGGCCCAGAGCAGTGTGTGTGTGTGTGTGTGTGTGTGTGCACCTTCTGCTGGCTGGTCATCCAGCTCC
>NC_135694.1:924271-946771 GCF_964276395.1 Gasterosteus aculeatus | reverse complement strand
AAAGTGTTTTTATGTAAAAACCTGACATCGATTTAACAAAGAGCTTCTTCAGTTACTTTTAAATACAAAATAAAATGTGCAGGGCTATTTTGTTGATAAAAGAATTAGTTTGAATACAAAAGGAAATGATAATACAGGGGAAACATCAAAAACAAGAACTGTTGATTTACCCTCAATAAGAAATGAGCAACCGAGAGCGTCACTTTGACGAGGGTACCTGAACGCATCACGCAGTCCGATAACGCGCAGCGTAAAGAACCGTTTAAACAGTGGATGCAAAAGGATGTGAACGTGACACGATGAGAGCCAACCATGCACGCGCATTCAACGGGAGCGCGCCGCACAAGTTGTATGGGATGGGGGGTGGGTGTGCTCGTGCGTGTTGACATAAGAGGGCAAATGCAACGTGTCAATCGTGCCAGGCAGGAACACGCACAGAGGGAGCACTGTGCGGGGCCCTGCCAGCTCCATCTGCAGGTACAGGCTCCAAACTCCAGTTATAAAAGGTCACAATCAAAGGTCACATCCGTCCACCCCGTCACGCCTCTGCTAATGACACCACGTGTCTGTGTTCACGCACAAGGACTTTACGGTGTACAGGTGTTCACTGCGAAGTTCGGCCTCAAGTTGAGAAGTTGGCGGTGTGCCGGAAGTGAAGAAGCGGACGGGGGTTCGTACTCGTAGCAGCGTTAAAGCTCGTTACGGGCCGAGTCCCGCGGTTCGCGCGCACTGAGCGGGGGGAGAAGAGGGGGGGAAAACTCGTCGGTACCACCGCGCACTGACCGCCGGCGCTCACCTCCTCTGACGCCGACGCTGGGCTGCAGTTTGGCGGACAGGATGACGAGCACGATGCCGATGATGAACCACTCCCTCCGGACCGCGGCCAGGAGCCCCATGCTTCAGACCCCCGGGTTCTCCGGATCCCCGCCGGCCGGACCGCGACCTCACGACAGCGCGTCGTCCCGGGAGCTTCGGGAGACATGGGACACCGCGAGCGGCGCTACTTCCGGACACGTGATCCACCGCGAGGCCGTAAAGACGGGAAGAGCGGCGCGGCGCGATTATGAGCACAGATGTTTCGTTTCTGACAAATAATGCACCACACGACACACATGGTAAGCATTATTATAAATAGATACATTTCTTAATCAGGAAAAATAGTTTTAATATTTTTTGGTTTTCAACTTAATTTAAAAGTTTAATATATTTGTAATGGTCTAATAGTACATTTAAATAGAGAAAACAATGAGACTGGCTGTTTTATCCTTTTGTTCCTACATTAATCTGTCTGAGAACATCAAACATCAAAGAGAAAAGAAGAGGTGTGAGATTTATTGTGCACATCTAACAACATCTTCAGAGACTTCCTGTGCAAACAGATTATTATTATATTGTTATTGTTTATTCATCCGTCAAAGACTCGTTTGTGTCCCGGGTCCACGCCGTTGTCCTTCCCTCCCTGCGGCTGAGCAGGCGGCGCGGGGCGATGACATGTCTCCCGTTCAGAGAGACGTGAGCGAGACATCGCCAACGACACCTGGCAGGAAGCGGAGAGACGGCTTGAATACGATCAGCGTCCCTCTGGCTCTAAGATCTGACCTGGAAACAGCCGCTGGACGCACCTGAGACTCCTGCAGCAGAGACACGTCTCCAACGGCTGAGAGGACCTCATGGGCCTGCAGGAAGTATTCACACGCCGTGGTGTACTGGCTCTACGGGGGGAGACAGAAACATACACATTCATACACTTCTATGTATGTATGTATATATGTATATATATATATGTATATTCATACACTTCTAGTTACATCACATATATATATAGATATTATATATATGGTCAACATGATATTCCTTTTTTACACAATGTACAAAAATATGAGTCTTTCCAACAGAAATATAACAAAGACAAATATGTATTAGCACGAGTAAATATTGTATTGGAAATAAATATATAACTAATGTACAGAAGAACAGACATTGACGGAAAAAAACAATTTTTAGCTGCGACATTTCAACATGAAACCAATGTGTAACTATTGAGTAACAGCTTCAATGATTAATGTGTGTGTGTGTGTGTGTGTGTATGTGCGTGTGTGTGTGTGTGTGTCGTACCTTCTTGAAGTAGACGTGGCCCAGACACATGAGGCTGTCTGCCAGGTCGTGTTCCCGCCCGCTGCCTCGAGAGATGACGACCAACTTCTCCAGTAACTGGAGTCCTTCATGTGTGTAACCCTGACTGACACACACACACACACACACACACAGGCCAAGTGGTTCATGTATTTAGACCCAGAAGTAAAGAAAAACACAAACACTTTAAGTTGTTGTTGTTGTAGCTTGACTGCGTGCGTGTGTGTGTTCGTGCGTGTGTGTACCTCTCTAGAGATGCAGCCATAGCCTTGTAGGACTTCCCCAGCCAGTCCGCATCCTGCAGCTCGTCACTGATCTGGATGCAGGAGTTGAAGAACTGGACACACACACACACACACACACACACACACACAGGAAGTTGTGTTAAACTGCATAAAAGAATAATAAATAATCTTACAGGAAAAGAACAACAATGTACCCGGTAACAAGGGTTGTGTGTGTATCACCATGAACACACACAGACACACACACACCTTCTTGGCCTGGTCGTGGTCTCCTGCGCTCTGATAGGTCAGGCCCAGTCGATAGGAGGCTTCTGATTCGCTGCGTTTGTCTTCAGCTGAAACACATCGCAGTAAACGAACAAACATCAGGACATTTATTAAAGTGAAAGTACACTAAAGTATTTCACTGTGTTCTTGTACTTTTAGAGTTTCATTCAAATGACATTAAATAAAAACGTAAGTTTATTGAAATACTATTTCTAATACTTCAGGAGTTTATAAAGAGTGTTTTATTATAAGTGAAGTTTTCGCTGGAATCTGAATTTCGAATACTTCCAGTAGTATTCTAGTAGGGTGAAAGTATACGTAATACACCATTTTAATAAAGTAGACTAGGTGTTTTTGGTACTTACAGATTGTGTATCAAGCAGTGAAAAGTAGACTAAATGGAAAATACTTCAGTGCGGTAACAGTTACTTCAGAGTTGTTCCCTGCAAATACACGTACTTTATCTAGTATTTTAATATTGGTATGTGAAATGTAAGTGGAATGTTTACTTGAATGAAACACTTCCAATGTAGTTGTACATGGTCTGTGCCGAGTACTCGTAGTACACGTATACTCGCGTGTACTCCGTGTCCTTGGACCCACACTCAGCAGCGGCTCTGAGGCCCTCGTGCAGCAGCCGCAGGGCCTCGGCGGGCTGCGCCGCGTCCGCCAGCCGGCTGCAGACCCTCCACAGCGTCCTGCGGGCCTCGAGCCTCAGGGGCCAGCCGCCCTCGTCCGCCTGCCGCACGCAGCGCTCCGCCTGCTGCCTCGCCTGCTGCAGCTCGCCTGCAGGGCGACACGCCAGCTGTCACGTGTGTGTGTGTGTGTGTGTGTGTGTGTGGGTGGGGGGAGTGTTTGTGCGCGCTGTGCACCTAGCTGCAGGTAGATCTCGGCCAGGCGGGCCCGGGCTTCGGTGGCCGGTCTGGAGTGGCCCCCCCGCTCTGCGTCCGCGCACCGGTGGTAGAAGTGCCGACTGAGCCAGAGGTCCTCCGGGTCGGAGAAGTACCGACCCAGGAGGAGGCGCTGGTCACAGGCAGCAGTCCAGGAGCCTGGAGACACGCACAGACACACACTTTATCTTGAGGTAAATTAACGTAACAATGAATCCAGCCAGATTGAGTTTGTATCTCAGCATACTTCATGTACACAAAGCAGCTCGTATTCAAACATAAATAGATGTATTTCGTGTACAGGTGTTCTCTGCCTGCTCGGCCTGTCTCAGGTGCAGTAGCATGGTCTCCAGTTTGTCCCGCTGACGGTCCAGTGGGGTCCGGAGAGCCGGTTTAGGGGTCGCCCGCCCAACCCGATCACGGTCCAGAAGGGTGAAGAACTCAGTGAACGACCTGCAGAGAACCGACCACAGTATGTGCATGTATGCCTATGTGTATATATATATATATATATATATATATATATATATATACACATGTGTGTGTTTAGGCGTTTAGGTGTGTTTAGGCAGACAGACCTGTGGTAGCCACCTTGAAGAAGCTCCACACAGATGTTCTGCTTCGGACTGTTTCTGAACCTGGAGACATGTGAGAGAGGAAGAGGAGGAGGAAGAGGAGGATGTATTATTTCTCAGCCTTTAACACCAAACCTTTTAGGTCATTCAGGCCAATTAAATTAACAATAAATAAGAACTCACCGACTTGTTTCTGCCTGGGTGAGAATGTGAACCGATTCAGTTTGGAGAGATTCTTCCTGCTGCTTCATCCTGCTGAACACACGCACACACACACACACACACACACACACACACACACACACACACACACACACACACACACAGTCTGCTAAGCGGTACACACATTACCCAGAAACCATCACTGCACACACCTGTGCACCTCTACTAACCTGTACTCAGTGCGGTTCTTCTGCCGTGTCATCGCTGTGATCGTCTTCTCAGAATAACGAAACATGGGCCTGAAATCACATTCTATAAAACATGGAAATTCATTTTGATTGAAATCCTGAACAAAACGAATGAAAAGGCCTCCAAATATTTTCTGTGTTTGTACGTATTGAAAAATCACATTCTACACAGTTTCAGGTCTGAATACTCATCAGTAAGTGTACATGTACAGTTGTATTTAAATACTTTCTCACAATGGATCGTAATAACTGCTAACACCGCTAATGACTAGCTAAAGTGTTTTTTTGTGAATTAACGTTAATTACTACATTTGAATGAATCAAAATTGTGAATAAGATCCTTTCTTATTCTCCTTCGTGTTAACTTTGTCGTTATTGTTAATAGTTCAATTATTGTTAATAGTTAGCTGTTAAATCCACAGAACAGGCTGGGAAAGATGCTAAGCTAAAGCTGCTAACTACGCTGTCAGTTTATAACCGTTATTTCTCTTTTTAAGGAAACTCTTGTTTACCGCGTTTCTCTCCCGACAAACAGCTGGAACACAAGCAGCCGCATTAATGCACAAATTAACTTTACTTTACTTACTCAACGTCCTCAACGCGCAAACTAACTGGGCTCGTTTCCACCGCTGCTGCTGCACGAGTTACGGCGTCGCCATGACAACGGGGAGGGGCCGCGTTCCAACACTGAGGTCCTCCGGACGCGGCGGCCCGGTTCCGTTCCGTTTGTTTGCCTGCGTGATTACCAATGCGTTTACATTGTGGGATGGTTGTACTATGCGTGTATTAGTACACATCTACTTATTGTGATACATCTACTAACAGGTTCTCTCCTGTGAGCCCTGCGGTGGTAGATGTTCTCTCTGCACTTTAGCTTCTTAGGATTCACTTACTGTTACTGTACTGTTCATTTATATTGCACACATTTCATTTAACTTAACTTTTTTTCTTTTACAACCTGCTCAGTTTTGCACGTTTTTCCTCGTCACCTCATTTCTTATCCTTACCTCATTTTTTATTTTTTATTTCATGTACATTCATGTAAATATTGTATTCTTATTCTTATTTTAAAATTGGTCGGCTTTCCGGAAAGGCAAGTACAAGAATTTCAGTACACAGGGTGTAAACAGTGTGTAAATGACAATAAAATCTTTGAATACATGAACACATTTTGTGCATTAAAGTACAATATTTCCTCCGAAATGTCTTCAAACATTTAATAAATAATTGTCTCGTGCATGTGGATACAAAGCAATACAAATAAGAACAAAAACACAAACTATGAACCAGAGAATAAAGGAAACGTATATCATTAAAACATGCAGAGGGTTTCCTGTTGGAGTAAACACGCCCCGCTGCAGATGTTGGTCTCACCACAGCTGGATGGAAACTGTGTGTGACTGCGTTGGCTCTTCTGTGGTGAATGTTACTTACTTGCATCAAAGAGCCGCACAGTTCCTCGTGAAGTTTCCTGCTGCGTGGAAAGTCCCGTCCTGTTAACGGAGGTTCTGGTCGGTTCCGCTCGCTCTGATCAGCTGCGCGGGACATTTGTTCATTAACCGAACGAGCTTTAAAAGAGACGTCCAAACTTCCTCCAGATAACGAAACGCGTCACAAGCCGCCTGCTTTTCATCTCGGCGGGAGGGAAATGAAAAACGTGTAGTTAATCTAAAGAAATAAATATTCTTTGCTTTGTTGAGCTTCACCACTTCAAGGCGTCTTTACTGCGACACCGAAAACTACAGCAAATAAAACAATAAGAGGTTGGACTTTTATTTAATACTAAAACCTGAAAGGACCATAAAATACTAATTAAACACATTTATTTCAACCACTCATCTAATGTCTTAAAAGTAGAAGAAACTTAATTAAAGCTGTTTGTATATCGGCTGTAGTGATGCCTTGCTGAAGGGCTCTCATGTGTGTGTGTGTGTGTGTCTGTGTGTGAGTGTGTGTGTGTGTGTGTGTGTGTGTGTGTGTGTGTGTGTGTGTGTGTGTGTGGCTGCGTGATCCAGGTCACGTACAGCTTGTTTATCTCTGCCTTCACTGCAACAAACCAACTGAGAGGAAGCAGGAGCTCAGGATGCAAGGATGGAGGGAAGGAAGGGTAGAAGGAAGGAAGGAAGGAAGGAAGGAAGGAAGGATGGATGGGTGGAATGAAGGAATGAATGATGGATGGAGGGAAGGAAGGAATGAAGGATGGATGGGTGGATGGGTGGAAGGAAGGAAGGAAGGATGGAAGGAAGGAAGGAAGGATGGATGGGTGGATGGGTGGAAGGAAGGAAGGAAGGATGGAAGGAAGGAAGGAAGGAATGACGGATGGATGGATGGAAGGAAGGAATGAAGGATGGAAGGAATGAAGGGTGGATGGATGGAAGGAAGGAATGAAGGATGGAAGGAATGAAGGGTGGATGGAAGGAAGGAATGAATGAAGGATGGATGGAAGGAAGGAAGGAAGGAATGAAGGATGGAAGGAATGAAGGATGGATGGAAGGAAGGAATGAAGGATGGAAGGAAGGAAGGAATGAAGGATGGATGGTGGAGGGAAGGAAGGAAGGAAGGAAGGAGGATGGACAAACAGACGATTCCTTGACAAGAAAATAACAAAAATGTAACGTGAAAAATACCTGCAGCTCACAAACAAAGGTAGTAAAAAGTACAACTTTGAGATTTACCGGAGTAACAGCGTAAAGTATCAGGACATGGAGATACACAGCTGAGGTAAAAGTACTTGAATATGTACTTTTACTTCACATCTCATTGGTGGAATTTAAGATGGAAACTTAAAAAAGTCTCAGAGAATAAAGACGAGAAAACAAATGTTTTACTGCCTCTATTTCCGTTTAGAAGATACAGTGCGTGTGTGTGTGTGTGTGTGTGTGTGTCAGTAAAGGTTTGCTTGTGTCTTTACTAGATGTTCCACTGCTGCAGCGAGGAGGGAGGAGGGAGGAGGGGACAAGGGGGCGACAAAGGGGGGAGGAGGAGGCGAGAGACAAAGTGGAGCTTCGTCAGTGTGACTTCTTCAGGTCGGTCTGGACGGAGCAGAGCAACAATCTCCTTCTCCTCCTCCTCCCTCACATTACAGTGGCTTTGGAAGGATTTCACTTCATTAAACACCACAGAAGAAGACGGAGAAACAAACAGGTGGGATTCAAACACATTTTCTTGCTTTCGTCTTTAATCAGGAAACATTTATTACCAAAATATGTCAAACATACAAGGACTGCATGACAGCAGACAGTTAGACGACATAGTGCAAGAATAGAATCGAGTATAAGGCTTATAATAATAATAATAATAATGTGGGCTGGTGAATTTATTTGACTGATTCATTGAATCAAAGAGAAGGTTGAAGTTCATTTAAGTTGAACTCTGAATGAAGAGAAGATATAAAAATGAGCTGATTAGTGTAATTTAAATAACTTTATAATGAACTTAGTTATTTATTGTCCCTGCGGAGCTTTAATGTTCGCTTCAGCTGCAGAGATGGAGCTTCGGTTCCACGGAGGACGTCCACACAGGGCTGAGACAGAATGACATGAACTTGTTAGCGTTAGCTCGACTAACGAGCCCAACGACTGACGGAACCGGCCCCTCTAATCTGAACTGCTGCGGCCCCCCGCTGGACGGAGGTGTGACCCCCTCCACCCGCCTTCTCCCAACGCGGGCTCCATCTTTGCCCTACGGCGAAGAACCACCAGCCGGGTCCTCTCTCATTCTGTCTCTCTAACCGACCCGGTTTCTGTTTGTCTTCTTAACCCCGGCTCTCAGTCCCCGTCCCCCCGGCCCCCCGGACCCGCCTCCACCACCACAGCCCACCTGAGAGAAGGCGAGGAACCAGTCACCCGATGGGTTCCAGGCGGAGCTCCCGGGTTCCCTGCGTGTTCCCCGTGCTGCTGGTCGCCTGGTGCCTGACGCTGGTCGGCGGCCGCGGCAACTCCTCGGCGGAGCCCGCGGGCCTCGGCGCCGCCGAGGACTCCGACGCCGAGCCGCATCTGGCGCAGGAGACGGCCATCGAGCCGGCGGTGTCGTCGCCCTCGCGGGAGAAGGGCGAGTGGAGGCCCGCCGACAAGCTGAAGCGCGCACACCAGAGGAGGCCGCCGCCTCACCCGGCGACCTCCAACCGCTCGGCCGCGGCTCGGTCCCGTCTGCCGCCGAGGTGCCTGCACGCCACCGCCATCAAGAACGCCTTCAAGTACATCAACACGGTGCTGTCCTGCCTCATCTTCGCCGTGGGGATGGTCGGCAACGCCACGCTGCTGAGGATCATCTGCCAGAATAAAAGCATGAGGAACGGACCCAACGCGCTGATAGCCAGCCTGGCTGTGGGCGACCTGATATACATCGCCATCGACATCCCCATCAACGTCTACAAGGTACGCAGCCCGACAGGCGCCATCCATCACACGGGAGCGCAAAGAATAACTACCATAAAAGCACATCGGTTGTTATATTGTGTGTTTGATGCACTGATAACAGTGAATAGCTCATTTGTGTGAGTTTACAGGAGCAGAATTGCATCATGGGACACACAACTCCCTCCTGTGACGGCAGTGTGTGTGTGTGTTGTGTGTCTCTGTCGGGAGGTTGAGTGTTACGCTGATAACGGCACTAAAATATCCCACTGACTGAGATAACACACACACACACTCTGGGATATCGTGTTAATCTGTGTGTGTGTGTGTGTGTGTGTGTGTGTGTGTGTGCAGCTCCTGGCGATGCGATGGCCGTTTGCTGGCAGCGTGTTCGGTCTGTTCCTCTGTAAGCTGTTCCCCTTCCTGCAGAAAGCTTCAGTCGGCATCACCGTCCTCAACCTGTGTGCGCTGAGTGTGGACAGGTAACACACACACACACACACACACACACACACACACACACCGAAAAAAACTACTTTTCTCACCCAAAGGCCACCGTGCCATACTCCTGCCTAGTGTTAAAGTTAAACGCTAAAGAATGCTGACAGCCTTACAATCTCAGCTTCTGATAAATGAGGATGATGCTTTGTGGCTGAATCGGAGTGGTGTCAGCCTGTCAATCACATTAAGCCCCGCCCCAAAGCATCCCCTGCTGTGTTGAAGAAGACTTGAAACTAGAGACTGAGACCATAAACTCAGTCATTTCCTCATAGACGTCTATGGGAGCAGAGGAGTCGCCCCCTGCTGGTCACTACCCAGAATGCAGGTTGTTTACCCATCCAGAAGCAATAAATAACAACAACCTGCGCAGGTACCGCGCGGTGGTGTCCTGGTCCCGGGTGCAGGGCACCGGCGTCCCCGCGGTGACGGCGCTGGAGATCGTGGCGATCTGGCTGCTGTCGGCGCTGCTCGCGGTGCCGGAGGCCGTCGGCTTCGACATGGTCACCTTTGAATACAGGAACGTTACCATGACGACCTGCATGCTGCAGCCCAAGACGCCCTTCATGACCGTGAGTGTGTAACAGCAAATAGACTGTGGAGGGATTTAACTACCTACTAGTACTGTAGCTACATGTCTGAGGTACTTCTACTAGAATATACAGTACATTTACTACTACTTTGCTGTAGCTTTACTGATCATTGCTTCTCACACAACACAGACGCTACAAACATATGATGATCGTAAAGAATATGTCAAATACTTTTACTTCTATAAGGAGTATTTCCACCGCGTGGTTTTAGTACGCGGGTTTGATCCCGGTGTCCGTGGGAACCGCTGGAGACCATCTCGTGGGTTCTCCGGCCGAGGTCGGTTTAGAACGTCATTTCCTGTCTGCGGGTCACGACCGGACCAAACAGGCACCTCCAAAGTGATCCTGGGTCAGCTGACCCGCCATCACTCAGGATCAAACTGACCAATCAAATGTTTCCGTGTTGCAGAGCTTCATGGGGTTAACCGTTAACAGTTAAAACGCTCTTAAACTCCTCTGCTCTAATTACCGGTTCTAGACAAACTGGACTACAAACGTTTTGAGAGGTTAATAAAACGCACACTTCCCATCGTGTTCCAGTTCTACCGCGACGCCAAGGACTGGTGGCTGTTCGCCTTCTACTTCTGCGTGCCACTGGTCTGCTCCGCCGTCTTCTACGGCCTGATGACCTGCGAGATGCTCCGGCACCAGAAGGGGAGCCTGAGGATCGCGCTGAGCGAACACCTGAAGCAGGTAAACGCACGCGCACACACACGCACACGCACACACACACACAGGTGTTTGACGAGCTCTGGTTTCTCTCCAAAGCGCCGGGAATTAGCCAAAGCCGTGTTCTGCCTGGTGCTGATCTTCGCTCTGTGCTGGTTTCCACTTCACCTCAGCCGCCTGCTGAAGAGGACCGCCTACAAGTCCCATGATGCACACCGCTGCCAGCTGTTAAAGTGAGGGGGGAGGAGCCCACACATCCACAAAAACACATGTACTAATACTTTGGAGATGTTTGTCATCCTCCTCCTTTGTAGAGCATCTGAACACTTGGCCCTCAGCCGATGCGCTTCTTCTTCTGTGGTTGCAGTTTCCTGTTGGTGCTCGACTACCTCGGCATCAACATGGCGACCATCAACTCCTGCATCAATCCCATAATCCTCTACTTCGTCTCCAAGAAGTTCAAAAACTGCTTCAAGGTACAAACACCGAGACACGGGACGAGCGGCGGCGAACGTCAGAGTGACGTCACGACGGGGTCAGAGCGCGTGAGACAGAGACAGGAGGGGAGTGATAAACACTGGAAGGTCGTGACCTCCGTGATAAGGGAGACTCGTGGGAAGGGACCGGGGACGTGTCTGTTTAACGGCTCGTAGGGATATTTGGGGACATCAGAGACGGAGAGCATGACGTGCGCAAATAATACCAGATTGCTTTTACTGTCCGGAGACAAGGTCCACCCTATATACAAATATTAGTATTCATTTAAGATAAATATTAGTTTAAAAGGAGAACTAATCCTACCCGTCAGTCTGCCCCTTGATAGTTAGCTTGTACCTAGCTTAAAGCTATCAAGCTAACGTGAGCTACCAGGCTATCCGGCGTAACGCCTACATCATTTAGCTTATTAACGCTACATAATTCAAGTCTTTCATTGTTGTTGAAAATGTATCGGCGGTGCTTTGTCTCCCCCCTCCGGAAGTGACAGCAATCACAACAACTGTGTCCACATGTGCCGTTTACCTGCGACCAGCAGCTCGCGTCAATGGCGCCTCACGGCTACAACAGCACGTGACGTTTAACAGTAAAAGATATTTGGATGAACTGATCACACGTAGAGACTCAAAATAGCGACTTTGTCGTCTCTAAGTGATTAAATGGCAGCTTTCTAGTAGCTTAAAGACAGTATTTGAGCCATTCAAGTAAAGCTCAAGATGCCAAGCGAAGACATTGTACTTCCGCTCTAAACCGGAAGTACGTTTACATAGTGACGCAATGCGGAAGCGCTCTTGTTCAAGTAAAAATGATTATATATATATATATTTTTATATATATATATAATCTCTCCGTCAAGTACTTGATAAGTACTTGATAAGTACTTGACGGAGAGTCAAAGAAAATGTTGCATTGTGGGAAAATGTAGGATTCAGTGATAGAGACTAAATATCGGGCCTCCGTCACGTATGATTCTGTAAATCGTACACAAGTAAATTGCTTGAAGTTTCCCTTTAATAAAACTCTGTCTCTCTTTCTGTCTCTCTGTCTGTCTCTCTGTCTGTCTCTCTGTCTGTCTGTCTCTGCAGTCCTGTCTGTGCTGTTGGTGTTATTCTGGCTCTCTCTCCAACAGTATGCTGCCTATCCACCACGGGACGAGCCAGCAGTACAAGCACACTGACCACTGAGAGAGAGAGAGTCATCCTCATCATCATCATCGCACACTGAGAGGCATCGGTGTCTAAATGTTCTTTGTGCAATTATTAAGCCCAAGATATTACAGTTTACTACAGACTAGCTATTGAATGCTGAAATATAGTATATATAGACTAGAATATGGCCAAAAGCCTGTGGTCCAACTGCTGCCTTGGTGTTGTTTCCCATCCACTTGAGTTATTCTACGTTATTTTATTTATTTATTTGTAAAGACAACACACTCAACACGTGCAAAGGCTGTAAAAGCAACAATAACGGTGCAATGTGGCATTTTGTTTTGTAGTTCATTTAGAAGTTTTAAAAACATCTCTCGGCACTTTGTGTGCAATGTGGTCGGTGGTCGTTTTTACCTTTGGCCATATTGTTTATTTATTACTTTGTGTTGTAGGTAAAATATTCCATTGCGTCTCCACCTTTAAAGAAAGGAAACCAGTTTAAAGTAGTGTCTGCGCCACCTGGAGGCTGTTAACTACATCCCACAATAACAAAGTGTTGATGATCTTTCTGTTCAGAACACCAACTGAAGTAAAGGCAGGTCACAAGTTGACAGAATTTTTTTTAATTGAACTGCAAGGGAAATATTAATGCGTGGACCACATTTGCGACGCATTAATGCACCAATAATTATAATCAATAATACTGGTTATATTTACCTTATTTTAACGGTTTGACATCACTATTATTACTATCTGTATAATGATCTTGTGTTCCTTATAATATTCTGACATATTACTGTTTATTTAGGTGGAGGTCCGTCTCTTCCTGCCCTTTTTGTTCTGTATTAACTTTTTTACCTGTGTATTTGAATAAACTTATTTATAAACTTTAAACTACCTCTTCCACCAATAAATTTAAACTAGGAGTAGTTGTGTTTTTTGTTGTTGTTGTGGTGCATTCAATGTTGCAGTAAAATAAAACGTTTTTTGTTATTTCCTTTTATTTAATAAATAACTTTTGATGTAAAACGTAAAACCAATGAATAAATAACACAAGAGCATTTTGGTAAAATCAAGGTTCTTATTCTTGAGGCGCTTCCTGTCGCCCACGTGACCGACGGTTGAGACTCCTGCTCGTGACGCGCCAGCGACCGGACGAACGGGGAGAACCGCCGTTAAAACACGGACACCGGCGGCTCGCGGCTGACCGCCACCGAATCAACGGAGAATAACGGCGGAGGAGATCGATCGGGTCCCGATCGATCGATCCGGCCTCGGTGGCACCGGGCGGAGGAGGGGATGCGTTGCCTGGTAACGGAACCGGGACCGGGGCGTTGAAGAGGAACCACCGTCGCTCCTTGTCTCCAGCGGTCCGAACATTTCAATATTCAACGTCAAATGGATGTATTGTAACCGTGAAACCGATGAATACGTTCGTGTACTTTGTGTTTTTTAATTAATACAGCGGTACCTCCCCATCACGTCGCGTTTAATGTGGCGTTCACAGCGAGCGATGCACGTTAATTATTAATTAAAAAAGAGGTTTTAATGTCCGCGACGTCGCAATATTCGGCCAGAACATGTTTGTTTCATAGAAATATGGAGACCGACAGTTCTTTGAACATACTACTAGTTAACTCTTTAATAGAAGGGTTACGTCATGTCAAGTGAGTTTAATGAAGTGATTTAATTAAGTCTCCTAGATGGAGATATTCCACTTAAAAGCGGGGAAAGGAGCAATAAGCACTTTAACAATGTCCTACTTCTCTGTGTCACAGACAGTGAAGCATTTAATGCCTAAATCCAGTTTATGTCCACACAATTAGCTAGTGACGTCACAGGTGCCAGCTCGTCTAATAGCTGGCTAGTGCTAGCTAACACTAGCTTAAGAGCTAGCTTCACAGATTCAACAGGTTCAACAGGTTATTATGTAGTGAGAAGTTCTATAGTGGTGCATTTGGTTTGGTGACTAACTTCTCACTGAGGTCAGTACGTTTACTTATATTTACTTTTCTTTTAAGAAGTACTTATTATAGGAGGAACAAAACAGTAAAGAAATGCCCATCCATCATTCAAAATATACATAAATGAATGTGTTAATCACCGTAATAATAATTTGAAATATTATTATTTTAAGTTGATTATATTTTGGATTATTTACCAACTTAAGTTATTGGATTCAAAAAGTAGTCTCAGATGTTGTACTTCTGTACAATGTAGCAGAAAATGGAAATACTCAATCAAGTACAATGCCTCCAACGTGTACTAATGGAGTAGTCTCCATCTGTGGGCATAACAAGGTCCTTTAGGGGAATATTTAAAGACAAATAGGTGCATAAATATATTAAAGCTTTTAAAGCATTGACACTTTGGCTAAATCAGATTTATATATTTCTTCTATGGCATAAAAAGGCCAATGATGATCCTGATAACCTGACTTACTGCCCCCCCAGGATGAGCCTGTAGACGGCGCTCAGGGCCGAGCCGCGTCATGCCGTGCTCCTGCGCCCAGTGGAGGAGGTGGATCCGCCCCCTGGTTCTGGTTCTGTACGCTCTGCTGCTGCTCGCCGTGCTGCCGCTCTGCATCTGGGAGCTGCAGAAGGACAAGGTGCGCCTCCATCTTTACCTCCACCCTTCCTCATCCCCATGATTACCTCCGTCGACACCGCCATCCTTATCTACGTCACCTTCTTCTTTACCTCCATGACCACCATCCTCACCTCCGTTTTGTTTTCTTCTGTGTTTTGATTGACGCATTTATCCGCGCAGGTGGGGACTCACGGCAAAGCCTGGTTCATCGCCGGCGTGTTCGTCTTCCTCACCATCCCCATCTCGCTGTGGGGCATCCTGCAGCACATCGTGCACTTCACCCAGCCGGAGCTGCAGCGGCCCATCATCAGGTGGAGGAGGCGGGGCTTTACTGCACCTCACTGGGGGGGGAGAGGGGCGGAGTCACAGTTTAACAACGAGCTTTAGTCACTTTAATGGGCGACGTACTGAATACGTTCAGTACGTCAATGAAGAAAGAAAGATCATTTTACCAGGGCTTTGATTTCATGTTGAAACCCAGCAGACAGAGAAAAGATGTGTTTAACACGCAAAATAAATCCTAGTTTTTGTCCTTGTATTTGTTCAGAATACTATGGATGGTGCCGATCTACAGCTTGGACAGCGTGAGTCACAATCTCACACACAGGAACAGCATTGCATTGGGTTGCCATGTCCTTTGTGTAACCTCCTCTATCATCTCTTGTCTACGTGTCCTGATTTCCCCCTCCCTAAACCCCTCCCCTCGCCCCCCTCGTCTCCCAGTGGCTGGCCCTGCGGTACCCCGGCCTCGCCATCTACGTGGACACGTGCCGCGAGTGCTACGAGGCCTACGTCATCTACAACTTCCTGGTGTTCCTGCTGAGCTTCCTCAGCAACCAGTACCCCAGCCTGGTGCTGATGCTGGAGGTGCAGCAGCAGCAGCCGCACCTGCCGCCGCTGTGCTGCTGCCCGCCGTGGCCAATGGGAGAGTAAGCGGAGGTCACGTGACGGTCAGTGACTTGCTCACCACCTGGGGGCGGAGCTTAACGCTGTCTGTTCTCTGTCTCTGCCAGGGTGCTGCTGTTCAGGTGCAAGCTGGGAGTCCTCCAGTACACCGTGGTGCGGCCCGTCACCACGGTGATGGCCCTGTAGGTGCCCCTTCTGTAACCACGGCGATGTGTGGTGGCTATGACACTGTGGCCTCACAACGCGCTCTCTCTGCAGGATCTGTCAGCTGTGTGGCGTTTATGACGAAGCCAACTTCAGCTTCAGAAACGCGTGGTCCTACCTGGTGATCATCAACAACATCTCACAGCTGGTACACACACGCACACACACACACACACACACATTTGTACTAAAACAAAGTCCTGTATGTTCTATTGACCCCCCCCCTCCCACAGTTTGCCATGTACTGCCTGGTGCTGCTGTACCGAGCGCTCAGGGAGGAGCTGACTCCCATCCGGCCGGTGGGGAAGTTCCTCTGCGTCAAACTGGTGGTGTTCGTCTCCTTCTGGTAGGAGGAAGGAGGACAGTCCCTGATCAATAACCCGAGCTTCAGAACGAATGTGATGAAGATGAAGTGGCTTAAAAACAAGAAGGAACGTTGTGTTTGAGCATCGTGATGTTCAATCGGGTGATTATGTGAATCCTCGCTTAGCGCAGACAGACGAAGCTCCTCCCCCTCGTTCTCCGCAGGCAGGCGGTCTTCATTGCGTTCCTGGTGAAGGTCGGCGTGATCTCCGACAAACACACGTGGGACTGGGACAGCGTGGAGGCCGTGGCCACCGGACTGCAGGTCACGTGACCTTTGACGCGGGACATTTGATTTGTTTTCTGTTAGATTCTGCTCAGGTTATTGATTGACAGATTGTTGTGTCGATACAGGACTTCATCATCTGCATAGAGATGTTCCTGGCTGCCATCGCTCACCACTACACCTTCAGCTACAAACCATACGTCCAGGTAACCTGATGTCCATTTGCTTCGTCTGATCTGATCAATACGATATATCATCTCGATCTGATCCCTCCAGGAGGCGGAGGAGGGGTCGTGTTTCGACAGCTTTCTGGCCATGTGGGATTTCTCTGACATCAGAGCCGATGTCACCGAACAGGTCCGCCATGCAGGTTAGTATCAGTATTATTATTATAACACTAGTATCAGTATTATTATTACAACACTAGTATCAGTATTATTACAACACTAGTATCAGTATTATTATAACACTAGTATCATTATTATTACAACACTAGTATTATTATTATTATTACAACACTAGTATTATTATTATAACACTAGTATCAGTATTATTATTACAACACTAGTATTATTATTATAACACTAGTATCAGTATTAGTATAACACTAGTATCAGTATTATAACAACAGTAGTATTAGTATAACACTAGTATCAGTATTATTACAACAGTAGTATTAGTATTAGTATAACACTAGTATCAGTATTATTATAACACTAGTATCAGTATTATAACACTAGTATTAGTATAACATTAGTATTAGTATAACACTAGTATCAGTATTATTACAACACTAGTATCAGTATTATTATAACACTAGTATCAGTATTATAACACTAGTATTAGTATAACATTAGTATTAGTATAACACTAGTATCAGTATTACTATAACACTAGTATCAGTATTATTATAACACTAGTATCAGTATTATTATAACACTAGTATTAGTATTATTACAACACTAGTATTAGTATTATTACAACACTAGTATTAGTATTATTACAACACTAGTATCAGTATTATTACAACACTAGTATCAGAATTATTATAACACTAGTATTAGTATTATTATAACACTAGTATTAGTAATATTACAACACTAGTATTAGTATTATTACAACACTAGTATTAGTGTTATTACAACACTAGTATTAGTGTTATTACAACACCAGTATTAGTATTATTACAACACTAGTATTAGTATTATTACAACACCAGTATCAGTATTATTACAACACTAGTATCAGTATTATTACAACACTAGTATCAGAATGATTACAACACTAGTATTAGTATTATTATAACACTAGTATCAGTATTATTATAACACTAGTATCAGAATGATTACAACACTAGTATCAGTATTATTATAACACTAGTAATAGTATTATTACAACACTAGTATTAATAATAGTAATAACCCTGATAATAATACCCCCCCCCCCTCAGGTCGCACCCTGCTGGGTCGTCCCAATAAGATGTACTTCGGCACGGCTTCTCAGCCCGAACACACCGAGCACACGGGCCTCCTCACGGCGTCCTCGTCCCAGGACCCCGTCGCCGCGGCGACCACATCGATGCCCTCCTCCCCTTCCTCGAGTGGGCGGTACCAAGGCCTCGGCCACACCTCTGCGGCGCACTCCATCTCCGCCCCGGCGGGGTTCACCTCCTCGTCCTGGGACAACGACAGCGACGGCTCCCCTCCTCGCTACGCCGCCGGGACATAGCCGGGGGTGTGTGTATGGGGGGGGGGGGGGGGGGACGCCACGAGGGAGAAACGCTCCGGTTCAAGTCGTATTGAAGGAGAGCGGAGAAGAGAAACAGTCTCTGTGATGTCACAGTATTTTTAAGTATAGTTAGTTGGAGTGTTTGGAATCTGTATTTGGATGTCACATGATGTCATTTTGATGAATGTATCTCCAGCTGTGGAAAAGAACACATATTTATTACATATTTAGATTGTTGTTTAACGGGATCACATGTAGCTCATCCACCATTATAAGAGCCAATAGGAGAACAGGCGCTAAAAGGGAAGTTTTTTTTTCCTTTGAAGCGAGTTAGTTCTTGTGTCGACCGGATCACGAGCCTGATGTGTCTCCTTTAACACTCGCCCAGTGTCCTCGGCCCGCTTTCACTGTTTGTTCTATCGTGATGAAATAAAAACTAAGACGCCACAATCATCGAGGACCTGCTGTCGTTGGGTTCCTTCTCTGACCTCGTGGCCAAAGGAAAGGAAATAATGACAACGCGTAGTGGGATTTAACGAGTAATGTCGTACATTAAATATCATGTGATTCACGCTACATATTTACTTGTATTTCCTAAAATAGAAATTCTTCAATGGATCCGATTTTTCATGAAATGAAATTTCCATAATGTTTTGTTTCTGTTTGTGTTCCGTATTCTTTTCTCTTGGGGGGTCAGTCTGACTGGTCCCAGCTGTCAGCCCCCCCCCCTCTTCACTGAGGATGGGTGGGGTCTCCGTTGAAGCTTCACAATAAAAGCCCTGACTTCTACAAAAGAAGTCGAGGATACGAAAAGCGTTTCATCGATCTAAAACTGGTCAATGGATCAAACCTTATTGTTGCCTTGTTCATTTATTTAATGATTATGTTTTTATTTTTTGAGTTTATTTGCCGGATGTGGTGGGATTTATTGTTCTTAGCTAATTATCTCCGGACTGGAGCTTCATATTTGACTCCTAACGATCCGTCAGCGACGAGAGAATGAATGGAAATCCAAACGAAACCGTTGAAATTACTACAAGTTTCTTTGTTGTGATCCTTATTATTTGCCTCGGTGACTATATTGATTATCAAATCGCTGTCTGTGGCTGAACAAGATCTGAAATAGTGTGAACAAATACAATATATCTGCAAAAATATGTCATTTAAATTAAACTAATAACTATCAAGTAGTAAATATAATAAGCCACACCCTAAAACTTCTAATCACACAGCATCATCAAACAATTTAACAATTTATTACTTCAGCCGTTTATGATCATTTATTTATCAGCTTGTTCCTTTTATCAAATAATGACTTTAATTATTGACGTTGCAGCTGTTATTAGTCCCTTATTACATTCGGCTCCCCAGTTCATAAGTACCGAAGGAAAAGAAGAGTTTGTTTTTTATCTTATAAGGAAATGTAACTTTAACACAACGTTTTATCATATAAATATGTCTTACTTTGTGTTTTATTGTCTAAGCTCTCATCACATCTTACTCACATCTGAACCAAGCACATAATCAGTGAATACAAAATCAATATATCATATTTTTTCACATTCTATTTAGTTTAATTGTTTTTGAATGCTCTTTTGAGAAGGATTTGCTACATAATGTTATTATACGCGTATAATTATAATTCATGTCATTTCATTTTTTTTAATGGGGATTTTAAAATGAATGAATCATTCAGCAATAATTTGTGTATATTTGATGTCATTTAATGGTGTTTTAATGGCTTTATAGTCCTTCCTGCAGCAGCAGCAGCAGCATGACAGCTCAGACAAAAGACACGGAGGGAGGGGGAGGGGGAGGGGGAGGGGGGAGGGAGGCTGTCATCACGCACGAGGGGGAGGAGAGGGGGGCTCAGCCGGTCTCTCCTCCCTCTGCTGCAGCGGCCATGCTGCTCACCGCCTCTCGCCTCGGCGCCTCCCGGTCCTCCGCCGGTTCAGCCTGAGCGCCCCTCCCCCCTCCTCCCCCCTCCTCCCCCCTAAGCCCCGCACATCTCTGCATCCGGACGCCGGACCGGATCGCAGCGCTGTCCGCCCGCCCGGGATCCAGCGGAACAGACTCGGAACACCGCGGGAGGAGGAGAGAGCCTCCATAGCAACACGACCGGTAGGTCCCTCCCTCTGTCGGCGGATCCGGTCCGTCCGGTTTCACCGGTCCAGGCTTCGGGACCACGTGATGCATGTGGCACGTTTAACGTGGTTCCTCATTCTGGCCTCTGCAGGAGACTTAATTCCAAACGTCTCCTGCGCGATTTGACTGCTGAACATGAATAATGTGCACATGCAGATGCTGCAGGAGGCGGATGTGCAGATGGAGTCGGTCCATTGTCCCCGTCGCACATGTCGCCAGTAGAGCCGTGTGGTTACCATCTGTTTTCCTTGTGTCAGTGACAGAACCGAACCATCCCCATCTTCAGGTGTGCAGCCCGAAGGTCACCACGAGGGCACGCTCAGATCCTCCGCCACCGCTCCGCCTGCAGCTCCGCCTGCAGCTCCGGATTAAAGCATGAATTCAGCGGCTGTACGCGGAGAAAGGTTCTGCTCGTAGTGTTAAAAGGAATACCGCTGGGTTGAAGCCCCCAAAGGGTCACTGGACCACGTCCGCTACCTTTTCACCGGCATTCAACCCACCAGGACCACGGACCTTCTTCTCCTCCTGGACCTGGGATTATAAAAACCTCTGGGTACCAGAGAATCGTACGCTAAGCGGGATAAGTTAGTGGTAGTCGGAAGATGTGTCCCGTGTAGCGTTCCGAATCGCAGCCGCACCGGAACCGGCCCTCACCATGTCGCTGAGCAAGACCCTCGAACTGGAGCACTTCGACGAACGCGACAAGGTCCGCCGGGGTCGCTCCACCCGCACCAAGAGGGACGACTCTGCCGCCGGGTCCGGGCCCAGCTCCCGGGGCAGCAGCTTGGTGCCGAGCCCCGCCCACAGCGCCAACTGCAGCTACTACCGCACCCGGACCCTGCAGGCGCTCACCTCGGAGAAGCGGGCCAAGAAGGTCCGCTTCTATCGCAACGGGGACCGGTACTTCAAGGGGCTGGTGTACGCCGTCTCCGGGGACCGGTTCCGCTCCTACGACGCGCTGCTGATGGAGCTCACGCGCTCTCTGGCCGACAACCTGCACCTGCCGCAGGGGGTGAGGACCATCTACACCGTAGACGGCGGCAAGAAGATCACCAGCATGGACGAGCTGGGGGAAGGTAGGACCAGAACCAACTGTCGCCCGTCTGTGTGTGATTCTAACGTGAGGCCCGTGAGGGAGACAGGAAATGGAGTCGCCCCCTGCTGGTCACTGCAGAGAAGTAGAGCCATTTCCTCATAGACGTCTATGGGAGCAGAGGAGTCGCCCCCTGCTGGTCACTACAGAGAAGTAGAGTCATTTCCTCATAGACGTCTATGGGAGCAGAGGAGTCGCCCCCTGCTGGTCACTACAGAGAAGTAGAGTCATTTCCTCATAGACGTCTATGGGAGCAGAGGAGTCGCCCCCTGCTGGTCACTACAGAGAAGTAGAGTCATTTCCTCATAGACGTCTATGGGAGCAGAGGAGTCGCCCCCTGCTGGTCACTACACAGAAGTAGAGTCATTTCCTCATAGACGTCTATGGGAGCAGAGGAGTCGCCCCCTGCTGGTCACTACAGAGAAGTAGAGTCATTTCCTCATAGACGTCTATGGGAGCAGAGGAGTCGCCCCCTGCTGGTCACTACAGAGAAGTAGAGTCATTTCCTCATAGACGTCTATGGGAGCAGAGGAGTCGCCCCCTGCTGGTCACTACAGAGAAGTAGAGTCATTTCCTCATAGACGTCTATGGGAGCAGAGGAGTCGCCCCCTGCTGGTCACTACAGAGAAGTAGAGTCATTTCCTCATAGACGTCTATGGGAGCAGAGGAGTCGCCCCCTGCTGGTCACTACAGAGAAGTAGAGTCATTTCCTCATAGACGTCTATGGGAGCAGAGGAGTCGCCCCCTGCTGGTCACTACAGAGAAGTAGAGTCATTTCCTCATAGACGTCTATGGGAGCAGAGGAGTCGCCCCCTGCTGGTCACTACAGAGAAGTAGAGTCATTTCCTCATAGACGTCTATGGGAGCAGAGGAGTCGCCCCCTGCTGGTCACTACAGAGAAGTAGAGTCATTTCCTCATAGACGTCTATGGGAGCAGAGGAGTCGCCCCCTGCTGGTCACTACAGAGA